>NC_139513.1:219303257-219458257 GCF_947247035.1 Vipera ursinii | reverse complement strand
TTTAATTTTAAAGAAGTACAATGTAAAATATGCATTGTAATTTGTTATTTGTTCTTCATCTAGTTAATTGCAGAACAGAATCACTAGGTGAGAAATTATGCAGGGTGGTGACATTTAATCTGAAAAATATGTCTTCAGTAGTAAGCATTTTTCACAGACGAATTATGTCAATGATCAGGAATTTTTAAAAATATCTATAGTATAATTTAAAATCCTATATGTAGCTAATAGTAAGGGACGCGGTGTCTCAGTGGGTTAGGACACTGAGCTTGTCGATCAGAAGGTCGGCAGTTTGGCGGGTCGAATCCCGAGTGCTGCATGACAGAGTGAGTGCCTGTTACTCATCCCAGCTTCTGCCAACCTAGCAGTTTGAAAGCATGTAAAAATGCAAGTAGAAAAATAGGGACCACTACGGTGGGAAGGTAACAGCGTTCCGTGCACCTTTGGCATCTAGTCATGCCGGCCACATGACCACGGAGATGTCCTCGGACAAGCGCTGGCTCTTCGGCTTTGAAACGGAGATGAGCACCGGCCCATAGAGTTGGAAACGACTAGCATGCATGTGCAGGGGAACCTTTACCTTTTTTTTACCTCTTATGTTGCTAATAAGGGCTGGGCTACACCCGTCCGTGTGCCTGCTAGATGACATCAAACTAACCTAAGATTTCTATATCTTTTTTCACAATTGTGCAGGGACATGTTTTATTTGAGATTTTTATTATGCTTGTCTGCCTATTTTCTTCTTATCCACTTGAAAATAAGCACAGCCATTCTTGTGATTCTTGTGATAATCTACAGGTTTGCAGCCCATATAGGCTAGCCCTATTTATAATGCAACTATTGCTTCATAAGATTTCTTTTTTCAGCATTCAAGACTAGGAGACATCTATCACATGTGTGGCACTTACAGTAAAATAAAGAAATATAGAGTGTGCATATATTTCAAGCACTTCCGGAATAGTCACTAAGAGAAGACTGGGAACATATTGCTATATTATAAACATAAATCAACTGTAGTGTTAACTAGGGCTTGTTGAAATAACCATGATTACATGGTGACTTTTTTCAGGAAACTAGTTTATACTCATTACAGTTTTCAGGCAGATATATAAAGAAATTGGGACTTTGGAAAATTAAAAGCAAGTATCTGTGCTTGGTTTGTTTTGGTCACATCAGAGGAGAAAAGAAGGTGAACAAGAAACCCAAGGATCATGCATGTTCACTAAACTATGGCTTAGCATAGTGGGAAATTGTGCCAGTGTGTTACCTTCTGGATTCATAAGCTCACTGCTATCCTTCTTGGTTTTTTTTAATCTTTCCATTGCATTTCCTCATATCTGATATTCCGTCAACCAATAAATCATTCTGATTTTTCTGATTTTTCTTTATTTGTATCCCACCTTTATTATTTTTACAAATAACTGAAGGCAGTGAACATATCCGACACACCTTCCTCCTCCTATTTTCCTGACAATAGCAATCCTGTGAGGTGAGTTGGGCTGAGAGAGAGTGACTGGACCAAAGCTCACCCAACTGGTGTGATGACTCCCCTGGATGCTTCCCCAGTTATCACTCAAGATGTCAGCTCGGAGGAAGATGAACCAGGCACATCTGGAGGGGAGTTGCTCAAAGGCTCTAAGCAGCCATCTGAAAGGAATTTTGCTGAAACACAGCTGCAGCAGGACAGTCCAGAGGCTCCAGGTGGAGAAAGCATGCAGGTGGAGCCAGTCAGTGATGAGGAAGAGGAACTGCCTGCTGCATCTGATCCAAGAACATGTAAGGCAGAGAAAAGGCAGGAGCAGAGAAGGCCAGCCAGATTACTTGTGAAGAGAAAGCCTCACCCTTCTTGATGGGCTGCACCAGAAGCTGGCTATTTGGTACAGCAGAGAGAGGAAAGTGGTGCTGGGAACAATGTGTTCATTTCCTAGTTGTTGTGATTCTTGCCTTGCCTTGCTTTGGACTGACACCACGCCTTGACCTGGATCGTGTGAATGCTGGACTTTTCTTGCCTCATGATCCCTCTTGTATTGTGGATTTAATTTTGCCTGGTGGGTTTATTTTGATCTGGAAACTTTCAAGTGCCTTGTAGACCCATTGGCCATTGCTCTGTGGACTGGCATTGGTCTGCTTGTGGCTGGACTTAATTAGGACATTTCTAGGTTTTTGGTAAAGGGATTACTGGGGAATATTAATAAACCTACAGTTATGTCTGTGTGAGAGAGAGCGGGACAGCATGGTTGGCTTTCATGGCTAAAGCAGGATTAGAATTTAGGGTCTCTTGCTTTCTAGCCTGATGCCTATAGCAGTATCTTCTTCTGAGATCCATCTCTCTCCCTCTTCTTCTCCCTCTGTTTCTTCTTCCCTTTCCCATTTTCTCTGCAGTATAAAAAGGCACACAACCTTCTTCAAATGTAACAGCTTCATAGTATCACCAAGTTTTGTTTAATATTTTGCTTCTGCTTTTTTCAGAATCTCAAAACTGGGAAGATTCCTTTCTGTTTAGTAATTAAATTTCTCATAAGCAGACTCGATGTAACATATCTTTTATTTACATACTTTCCTACTTCCATGTCATATATGCTGCCCTAATCCATCCCTTTTCCAGTGTTCATACCACATTGACATTTACTGTATGTTTTAGCACAAAAAGGGGGCTATATCTGATGTTTGGTATTTCCTAAGTCACCTTCATTTGGATTAATTACTGTTTGACCCAGCTTTATCTTAACTTTCTTTCACTGAAGTTAGACTAATCACTTTGAATAAAAAATCACGAATATATGCCTCTTAATCCAATTTAACTCACATAGTCTTACAATGTACACCTTCAGTTAATATTAACCAATCATTCCATGTAGATAAGTCTTGAACAAATGTTATATGAAATCTATTCTTGTCTCTGCTCACCCACTACCTCATGTCTCCCCATATGAGATTAGTAAGAGCATTCATTGCTACATTTGATTTTAAAGACTAACACAACAAAATAGGGAGTGGATGATAGGTCAATATATGGTTCTGCTGAAGTTTAATAGTCCAATTTATATATATATATATATATATATATATATATATATATATATATATATATATATATATATATATATATATATACATATATATATATATATATATATGTATGTATGTATGTATATGTATATGTATATATATATCCTGAGATAGATCAGTTGCATGCTTCAATTTTTGCTTTAAATAAAAATGAAGTAAGGGGGGGTTTCTTTTGATTTTCAGATTGCTGCTTTGCTTCTCCTGATACTAAAGCTTTCTTTTACTGCATGGCAATAAGCATGTGAGATTTTAAACCTGCCACACTGGCAACCATCACTTTAAGAAGATGAAAAAAAGCTTAGCTCAAACTTTTTATTTCAATTTTTCTAAGATTTTTTTTTGTCCTCTTTTTTCATAGAGGTATAATGAGATATTGAGGAGGAAATGAGATACGGAAACATTTTCAATAGCTTTGGCTCAGTTAGTAGCCTTGAATTTCAAAGGTTATCCAATTTGTATCTACCTTCCAGTGTTTCACAGGTAAAAATAAAAACACACTCATAATATCACTATTTTTGAACCAAGCCTGCAAGCGTTCACCTCCGCCCCAGAATACTGCATCAGGATTATCTTCCACTAGTTTCAGCAATATTTATTTTACAATTGTACATCTTCCATTTTAATAGATTTTTTTTGTAATGTAGTTGGCTAAAACTATGAAAGAAAACATAATTCTCCTACACCCCATTCCTGATCTTCAAAATAAACTTCACCTTTATTGCACTAAAATGGATGTAAACATATATTTAAATATGTATGCATTTGAGAGAAGCTGTATTCACCTGTTACACTGTGGAATTCAGTATCTCATATATATCCACCCAAAACTCTGTTCTTTGAATTGAAATAGTTTCCATAAATGGAACATAAGATAACCACAAAGAATACATAGTTAGCCCTTGCCTAAAAGGCACCTCAATATTTAAATGGTGGACAACTTTGGATGGTAAGAATGCATCCCCAGTACAGAGAGACAAAAATCTATGTGAATGGAAAGAAGATTTTCAATCTACAAAATATAACACAACCCAGAGATAATCTATTTTATCAATATATTAGTGCTGTACCTGCAGTCACCAGTAAACTGTAAAGCAGCAGAATAAAAGAAAGTGTCTATTTTTTTCCTTCAAAGGGAGTAGATCAGGGGGGGTCTTCAAACTTGGCCCCTTTATGACTTGTGGACTTCAATTTATGACTTGTGGACCTCAGGCACTCTGCTTGAAGAATTCTGGGAGTTGAAGTCCACAAGTCATAAAAGGGCCAGCTTTGAAGACCCCTGGCGTAGATGGTCCAGAGCAGGACAAATATGGCCTTTTATGATTTCTGAACTTCAACTCCCAGAATTCCTGAGTCAGCCATACAAATGGTTCATAGTCTGGAGTCAGAGAACAATAACATCAGGATATGGCATTCAATTCATAATAGAATTTAGTATTTAGGAGGCAGGAAATGTACCTCACTATAATTAGATAGTGAGAAATGCCTTAGAATTTTTGCTACACAGAGCAGGAAAAATAACATTACAACTCTTGCCTTTACAAGTCAGAATTTCCATTTTGCGCTTATATCATACATTTTCATATAATTCCACGCTATCTAAATCACTTAATAATGGCATGTTAAGAACTTCCTAATCTTGTTATAATTGCCAGATGATGAAATTTAATTTAAAATGGGGGGTGCCAATTCTTGTGGTTGAGTTTTTCCTTTCTTGGCAAAGCTTCTATGCCTTTAAAAGCTACAGGAGAAATATATCAGGTAAAGCTTTTCTTGAAACCTTCAGGGTTGGGGACCAGGGGAAAAAAACTTGTCTTGGGTTTCACTAACTGCCAGAAAACTATGAAAAGGCAGTGTCTCCTGGCAGGGGGGGAAAATGTAATAATTTATATACTGTGGCTCCTGTGCCCATTGGCAGCCCATTCAACAACTGAAAAAAAAAATTGGTTACTCGGCCTATTAAATAGGTACTGCTGGAGGGAAGAAAATACATTATTGCCATTTGGTAGAAACTCCTGATTTTTTTTTTTGATTTTTTTAAATTCCATTTATATCCCGCCCTTCTCCAAAGACTCAGGGCGGCTTACAAGCTTAGCAGTAGCCTTCATTCTATGTATATGCCTGCTTATTAGGGCTTTCACACACACCCCCAAGCGGCATTATTACAAAGTCAGCTTAATTGCCCCCAACAATCTGGGTCCTCATTTTACCTACCTCGGAAGGATGGAAGGCTGAGTCAACCTTGAGCCTGGTGGGATGCGAACCTGCACTGATTGCAGGCAGCTGATGTTACTTAAGGAGGCATTAGCCCACTGCTCCACCAAGGCTCTGATTCAATACAAAAGGAAGGTTCTTTGCTGTACTAAAGCCTGGGTCCCGGACCACATGACAGCTGATTTTCCCCCAGCTACTGTTGGGCCTGTGCATAGAAAGGAGAGTCTGTTAAGCAGTATATCTGATGTGTGTAAAACTCAGCTATTAATTTCAATAATTTGTTCATCGGAATCTGAGGGATAACTAGATTAATTATTCACCCATTTAACAAGAATGAAAAGTACAGAAAAAAACTAGTGAAAAGGCAAAACCACAGTTCACAAGGGGGGAAACGTAGGCCTTACATTTCTGAAGGAGGAAAAAAAATAGTGTCTTTGATTTTTAATTTTATTTTTTTGCACAGTAGGAGCCCTGTGCTAGCTTTCCCCTCCCTTTGAAGTCCTATTGATCTGACCAATTAACATTCAAATCAGCATGCTTGGGTTTAGGACCTTGTTTTAGTGTTAGCTTCAGGAGCCAGCCGTAATTGGAACTTGCAAAGTGCTGGTCCATCCAGACTCCATGGGCGTCCAGCAGCTGCCTTTCATTTCCAGCCTATCTTCCTCTCTCTTTCTATGGCACTCATTTATGTGATACAGGTGGCCACTCACCTCCACTGACAGCACTGCTCCTGTTAAGGATGTAAAGTGGTGCCATTTGTTAAATTGAAACAATATTCATGTAAACATGGCCCATATTGTGATGACAGCTTGGATGCCAGTAGGAGATAGACTCCTGTCTCCTAGTCATCTGCCCCACTAAGTTTTTTTAATGGTTATGGAAGGAGATAGATTACGATACGGTATGTCTGTCTGGATTGCTCCAATTCCTTCACTTCCTCGCCTGGACAAGGGACAAAAATTTTCCTCTGGGACAATGATTTATCTCACTCTTTCAAAGTTTATCTCACTCTTTCAAAGAGATGGTGCTAGACTTCCAGAGGAAAAAAGAGGAACCTGCCCCATTTTACATCGGGGCGGGGGGCTGTGTGGAGAGAGTTTCCTCCTTTAAATTTCTGGGAGTCTACCTCTGCGAAGATCTGACCTGGAAAGTTAATACAACCCAGGTGGCCAGAAAGGCCCAACAGAGACTCCACTTCCTCAGGGTCTTGCGGAAGAACAGGGTAGAACAACAGCTAATGACCCTCTTTTACCGGTCTACTATAGAGAGCGTCCTCTCATACTGTATTGTGGTTTGGTATGCTGGTCTGACAGCCGCGGATAGGAAAGTACTACAGAGGGTGGTGAGCACAGCACAAGACATTGTGGGCTGTCCCCTGACACCATTGGATGACATCGCCAGGGCTCGCTGCCTTGGAAGAGTGAGGAAAATCCTCAGGGACAACTCACACCCTGGTTGGTACCTCTTTACTCTCCTACCATTGGGTAGGAGATATAGGAGAATAGCCAGCCGTACCAACAGGCTGAAGAACAGCTTTTATCCGTGGGCTGTTAGGCTCTTGAACAGGAAATAATTTTATAATTTTATGTATGACTGACTTGCGAGGCCGGTGTGTTGTGCAGTTCGCTCACATGGTGTAATAAGATGGAGGGTTTGTTGTCACTGTGAGTTGTGGGGGGGAGCACGAAGGGAGGCTCAGCCAATCTCAATGTATACATGGTTGTACTTTGACAATAAAAGTTCATTTATTGTGAAGGACAGGAATGGAGGCTGTTCAGGACAATGCAGAGTCAGAATACTAATCGGAAACAGAAAATTAGAACATAGAAAACAGCATATATGACTTGATAATAGGGAACAAATAAGCAGGATGCTCAGGTCTAAAACAGAACAAGAAAACAGAAGATGCTTAAAGGAAGTTCCAAAATGACAAAGCTTTTTAAATGATGGGCAAGATTTAAAGGGACCAAAGCGGAACAAAGTAGGCATGGGTGAGCCTGTCTATTCTATATCTGGAGCCTCATTATATGCTATAATTTTTGGTTGATTGATATAGGAAGCCATAGTTTAGTATACATTCAACTTACAGACATTCATTTAGCAACTATTCAAAGGCCACTGGAAAAAATGAGGGACAATTGGTCCTCACACGTTACAACTGTCACCACATTCTCATGGTCACTTGATTAAAATTCAGACACTTGGCAACTGGCTTATGTTGCAGCAGCAGCCTGGGGTCATGTTTTTTTTTGTTTTAACCATTTGCAACCTTCCCAGCTGGCTTCTGACATGCAATGGCCCTGGGGAAGCTAGATTTGCTTAACAACTATGTGATTCACTTAACAACTACAGCGATTCACATATCATCAGTGGCAAAAATGGTCATAATATTAGGCATGACTCACTTAGCAACTGCTTTGTTTAACAACATAAATTTTGGTCCAATTGTGACTGTAAGTCACAGTGAACATTTTTCCAATCAAGTTCATACTAAAAGGTGAGGAAAGGAAAGATGAAAAGGAATACAAGGAATTGAAAATGAATGCAAACTATGTATATCCTCCTTCCTTTCACTGATATGTGGCACTTCTTTGAATATAAAGTTTCCATGGGAACTTTTAATTACATGATACAGGTAGTCCACAACTTACAACCACGACTGACCCTAAATTTTCTGTTGCTGAGACAGTTGTTAAGTGCGTTTTACAATCTTGCTTGGCACAGTTGTTAAGTGGATCACAACAGTTGTTAAGCTGGTAACACAGTTGTTAAAGGAATCTAGTTTCCCCATTGTCTTTTGTGACCTTGGCTTGTCACAAGGTCACAAAAGATTATCACATGAACCCAGGACACTGCAACCATCGTAAATACGCATCAGTTGCCAAGCATCTGAATTTTGCTCACATGACCATGGGGGATGCTACAACAGTTGTAAGTGTCAAAAGCAAAGTCACTTTTTGCAGTGCCATTGTAACTTTGAACAGTCACTTAAATGAACTGTTGCAAATTGAGGGCCAGCTGTAATAAAAACACAACAGCACCCTACTATTAACCCATACACATGATTAAATACCATATATATAGTGTTTGAGCAGCAAGGTAATGGAATAACAATTTTCTCACCTCTGGCCAAATGAATGTAGGCTCCAGGTGAGTCTCAGGTAGGTAGAATTTCAAGGTTAGGAGTCCACAGAGAGGAGTAAATGAGACAGTCAATTTCAAATCTCTCACAAATCCATTCTGGTATAGTTTAGCGAATGAGAAGTTAGGTTAGAGACACTTGAGTGTAAGTCTTCTTTCAACCATAGAACTCTATAGGTCATTCTCTTCCAACCCAACATGTCAAAATCATTTGATTTCCAAGCAAAGACCAAATGAAGTCCTTTGCCCAGCCCTAAGCATAGTCTTTGCCTTCAGGATGAGCAAGGGGATCCTTATTACATTCAGAATTAAACTGGCAGTCTAGAGCAGTGGCACATGGAACCAATCCACAGTGGGACAATTGAGGAGCTGAACAGAACAAAGGAAATTACTCATCCCTAATTATATCTCTGTTTGCAGCCAGGAAGAATGAAGCAACAGATGCTGGGAAATAGGGAACAGCAGTGAGATGCTAGAAGACATAATTTGTGCGTGCCAGGAAGGAAACACTGCCCTGTTGCTAAAGTTTCAATAAAAGTCAATTGCCAGTTCATGGAAACAAGACAGGATACATGGAAGAATTAGGAAGAGAGGCTTTTTTCCTTCTTCTCTTTTTAAGTATACTGTAAATGCTTGTATTTCACAAGCTGGCTGAAATTGAACTGTCAAATCCAGACCTCTTTAAACATTGGGAATTTAATATCGCCTGGATGCACAATGGATCTTTATAAATGTACCCATTTAATATGTTCATCAGTAGATAAATATAAGTATTTACCCCAAAGGTCGGAAAGAAGGAAAGAGGAAAATGAGGACTACCAGCTGGGCTCACTTACAGGAGTGATAAAGGTACACCAGTGGAAGACCTAAAACAGACATGTCAAACACAAGGCCCGGGGGCCGGATCCGGCCCACAAAGTGGTTTTATGTGGCCCGCGAAGCCATCCTGGAAACAGTGAGGGAATGGCCCCCACTGCCTTGGCCCTGGCCCAGAGACCCTCCTTCTGCCAGAAACCCTCAGATCTATCCCACTCCTGCCCAGGCCCCCATAGGCACCCTTGAAGCGAACGATGTAGAGCTGGCCACGCCCACCCAGTAGGCCTTACGCACTCTAGCCACGCCCACCCAGTAGGCCATGCCCACCCTGGCCACGGCCACCCGGCCCCCTGAGGGCAACCGCAATGCTGATGCGGCCCTCAATGAAATTGAGTTTGACACCCCTGACCTAAAAGATTAGAATTGGGACAGATCTTCCTGGATAAAACCTATTTATGTGGTTTGTCTGTCCGTCTGTTTGTTTTTATTTTTGACCTTTAGTATTCTTATAAATAAGTCAAGGTGGTGAACATGCCTAATACTCCTTCCTCCTGCTTCCCCTACAACAATCCTGTGAGGAGGGTTGGACTGAGTTTGACTGGCCTAAAGCTACCCATCTGACTTTCATGCCCAAAATGGTGCTAGAATTCACCGTCTCCTGGTTTCTAGCGTGGTATCTTCACCACTGGACCAAATTGGCTCTCCTTATGTAGTTGCTAAGAGCTGAGAGTGATTTGATGGCACATAATCAATCCAATTTACCTTCCGTATTGAAGGAGTTTGAGATATGTGCGGAATTGCACCTACTAAATAAATTGCACTTTGGCTAATAACAGAATTGTGCTGCATAAATCCCCCTACGTTATTAGCAGAATTGTGGTCACCCTGTGAGATCTTCTGCTTTATGGACCACAAAGTTAGATCCATAAAAAAATCTATCTGGTAAAATGTATATAAAGCCATGTATTAAGTTAAGGCCTGTGGGTAAGATTTCACATGAAAGGGGTGGGGGGAGAGAAAGAGAGAGAACTAAAAGAGGAACAAATGATTTGTCCAGTGCCCTAAATGCATTTGAGATGTATGAGTGCCACCTGCTGACAGATGACAGAAATTGATATGGGTGTCTGTACAGTTTGTGTGCAGGTGGGTTTGTTTTTATCACAAAACAAGAATTTGGATACAGTGATCTTCTTTTTAAAAAGCCCAGGCTAAAATATTTACTGAGAATAATTCCCATTAGGCTATTATTCTAGTACTTGTAAAAAGAGAATTTCACCCTTTTTTAAAGCTTCTTACCCCATAGTTAGGGGTATTTCTCTTTATCATGCCTTTTGGAAATGAGTGACCTTTTAAAAGAAATTGGGGTTGGAGGTGGACTCAGTATTAGATTCCATTTCACTTTGGGCTCGTAGGATTGTGTGAAACTGCAGTGACTTCCATGTTGCTTCTGAGAAGAGAAAATGCAAGATTGAAGAGTGGTCTTCTACCCCACATCCCACCAGAACATTTCAACAGTCTGAAGAATATTTAGAAAGGATACTCAAGCAGCTGATCTCCATATTATGAAAGCCTTGAAAGAGTTTAAGAGAAAAAGCTCAGAGATTATAAAGTAAGAATAAGACCGGCCAAAAATATCACACTTTGATTAAAGAAAAAAAAATCAGCCCTTGCCACATAGCGCCTGAGCTTTTCAGAGTCCTCAATAACTTTTGCTGTCTTCATTCTTGGCCAGTCTGCATTAACTGAAAGTGATTGAAACAAAGAGCTAAAAGTTGCAATTGAAGCAGAAATAATTATCCAGCTAGCAATTGCTGGTAAACCCAAATATTTGGCCTATAACTAAATACATCCTATTGCATTGATCTTTCTTAGACTCTATTTGCTTGCAAAGAGTCCAAATGTCTGGGTTGTCTGTTCTTGTTATATTAAAGACTTGAGAGTTTCGCAGGATATGACTAGAGTAGGCAAAGGAAGCAGGATTGCTTATATGTTTCCTCCATCTGCCCATTTTAAATGATATACAAGGGAGCATTCCCTCAGTAGCAAGAACAAATCCAAATCTACCTTGCCAAGGCAGATAATGAATTCTGCTTTTACAAAATGCTCAGAAATAGAATAAAATTCTCAAGAGGACAGTCTTTTATTTGAAGTATAGTCAGAGGACTTCTGCTACATAATGCTAGAGGACCAAAACAGTCGGGCCAAAACAGGAATGAAAGAGTTAATTAGCAAGGTCCATTCAAAAAGCCTTGACAAATACTTAAACATACATTTGCCTTGCCTTCCAGCTAATAAAAGGGAGAAAGAACCCGTGGCTCAGGAAGTTAAAACACTGCCTGATATATATAATCAGCCCAGGTTCGAATCTCAGATAAAGGGTATGACTAACTGATGAGAACATAAAGAGTTCGAAATGATCATCTTAGCCTCCCAAATTCTTTATTAGCAATTTGAATAATTTGCATATATATATATATATATATATATATATATATATATATATATATATATATATATGAAGTTAGTAAAAATAAAAACGATGAACTCCGGGATATAAGAGAAAATTCTTCTTTATTGCTGAGCTTTCGTCAACAAGCTGTTGACATCATCACAGCAAGGGCTGAATGATAAGGGAGTCAGTACATACACTTGTATGGCAGTTATAACGTTCAAATTGTGGAATGTGGGTGTGGCCTGTTCGTGACAACCTCGCTCGTTTATAATCACAGTGGTTCCAGCTTTGCTGGAAAAGGCCGGTCTCTGGTTGATTTTTAAAAGTCGCACCTCGCAGCTGCTTGGCGCATATCAGCTGTTAGGCACGTAAGTCTTGTCACACCGCATGCAGTCATGCGCTGGCTGACAGGCTCTTCGTTCGAATTAAAGTCAAGGAGTTCGTCTCGTTCCCTCGCATGCAGTCGTCGCAGGCTTGATTCTGCTGAAAACTGAAATCTCTCCCACCATGCACAATAAAACAAAAAAATAACAAGCCAGATCAAACATCCCACAAAATCACTCACAACTGACGACCACAACACTTATTTTCATTCAAACACACCAAACAACCATGCAAAACAAGACAGACACACAGAACAACCACACACTAAAAGAGTCTTAAGATCCGACAAGTCAAACCACATAACAGAGCCAATTTTACAGCAACCAGACAAAGAAACATGAAGGAGAGCGAATTGATTACACACTCCATGAGGACATCTGCTCCCTTCTACAGCAGAATCAAGCCTGCATATATATATATATAGTCAAGTGGCTAGAGTAGGACTGAATGATCTTGGCAACTTGAAAACCTGTGAACCTCAGCAGGTGGCCATGTTTTGGAGGCAAAGCGAGCTGCAAAAGTCAGCAGCAATGGTGAGTGGCACAATGGCAGTAGGAATGATGTTGGGGAGCTTGAGGACCGCAACAATTTTGTGACCTGAGCAAATGAGAGCTTGGGACATGGGCAAGTGGAATCTTGGTGAGTTGGTGGCGCCACAGAACAAATACCTGTGCAACTGAGGACAATGGCCAGGGCCCTGTGCGAACTAGTTAAGTAGGAACCCCACATACAAGTAGCTTTGCCCTGAGACCAACTGTGGCAGAGATGGCCTTCTTCCCCTGAGAGGCAGTGATGGGGTTGGCCTGTGAATGGATATTGGGTGTGTGGGTGGTGTGTGTTTAACAGTACAACGTCCTACCTGATTGAGAGTCAGGAAGAGAACAGCACTAGTGGGTGGGAGAGGCTGGTTAAGGTGGTGCAGCTGAATGGGAATCGAGTGTTTTGGTTGAGGTCCCAATGGTGCTGAGACCGAGAGCTGAAGCACCCAGGAGTTCACCAACACCCACTTGATAGTAGGATGTCTGTAGCAACTGGGTGATATGTAGCCCTAGCAGTTTTTGGTAGCTCGAGGGTGCTCCCTCTGCCTTTTTTAACCTTTGTTTTAAACCCTGTTTTTAATTCTGTGTTTTTGTCTGTTTTTATACAGTTCGATGGTTCCAGGCTGTAAAGCGGAAATCCTGGGAGTTAAAGTCCCCAGGACTTAAACATGACCAGGCTGAGAAATGCTGCTATAGAATAGACCATAAAAACATTGTTGCTAAATTGCTATATTTTTATGAAATCAGATTCCAGGCTCCAAAACCTAAACACAATATCTAGGTTTTGACCATGGACCATGTTTGACTCACCAAATTCCCAAACCCAGTTTTGAAATAGTATAAAGAATCCTTTTACTCACATAGCCTTACCTGAACAAATCATGATTTTCCTCTGTCAGACACTGACAGGCTTCTTTACCATCAGCATGCATACATTTTCTATGTTATTTTTAGGACCGCCCAAATTTATCTTTCCGCTCTGCTCCCTTGACCCACAACTAACTTCAGGTTAAGCTGCACAATGAGGCTTGCTTAGCCTTTGCTTTAAGAACACTTGATCTTGCAAATATCACTTGGGTTTGGTTAAGCAATGCATAACTAAAAGTGTGTCCTTTGTGAATGTGTATGTTGATTTTAAATGGAGGGAGATCATCAAGCTGTTGCATTCTAGTCAACAGCTTTTGTGTCACTCTGAGGATTTCTAAGATAAGGGAGGCATGTCTCAACATGCAGATCATTGGCATTTCTGAGATATAGGATTCTTGGATGTCACATTTAAATTCTGGCAAGGCAATGACAAATCACCCTCTGGTGTCCCTAAGACCTGTTTATGCAGTATACTTGTTCATACATTTTAAAAATCTGATAGGAATCACATTCTGGCTTACCGCTGAAAATGTTTTACATGAAATATAAATTATCGAACACATTTTCACATTGTTCTGCAAGAGCCACCATGCACTTATGCATTCCTTTACAAGACATTAAAAAGTTTGGAACTTAATGCAGACCTTGGTGTGGTCTGATTTAACAGGTTTAACTACAACATGTAGATTCCGATTTGATTTAACTGACCATATCTTAAGAACAAATAGGAAGAACGGACAGGAGTTTGTGGGTCCAACTGATCATGCACCAAAATCTTGATAGTGTTGTGTCACATTTGGTCAAACTATTTCTTTTTTTTAACCCAGATCCATTAAAAATCTTGGTTATTTACAAGGTATTTAATACAACAAAGATTACTAAGGCAACCGAAAGATTAAGTGGGCCATGGCCTATGAAAGATGGTGCTAAAATGAATTAGTAAATCTTCAAGGAACAATCAGATTCTTTATTGTTCTTTCTGCCTCCTTAAGTAACACCAGCTGCCTGCAATTAGTGCAGGTTCGCATCCCACCAGGCTCAAGGTTGACTCAGCCTTCCATCCTTCTGTGGTAGGTAAAATGAGGACCCAGATTGTTGGGGGCAATTAAGCTGACTTTGTAATAATGCCGCTTGGGGGGTGTATGAAAGCCCTAATAAGCAGGCATATACATAGAATGAAGGCTACTGCTAAGCTTGTAAGCCGCCCTGAGTCTTTGGAGAAGGGCGGGATATAAATGGAATTAAAATAAAAAAAAATAAAAAAAATACTATTGTGGGAGAAATAGGAGGATGAAGGAGCATTATGCATGTTTGCTGTCATGAATTATTTATAAAAATAAAAAGGAGAGATATTAATCAATCAATCAATCAATCAATGGTTTACACAATTTTATATAGGATTCCCCTCCAAGGATTTGTTGACCTATTTTTGTCTTTACTATTAGATTTTACCATATTTCAGGGGAGCGACCCATAAAATCTAGCTGAAAGGGTATAAATATCCAAAGAATTACAATTCATATCTCCATTACATAATAGTTGCCATAAATACAGGTGACAATACTGGAGACCTATCCAACATTTTCTGGGCCAAAGGAACATGCTCTTAAATATTGCAGATCAGACCAACATAAACATTAAATATGATTCCGTCCCTGTTTGGTCATACTGTAGGTCTAATCATTTCTCCATTCCATCATATTATGTGTTACAGTATGAGAAATCTTTTGGAGATCCATGGATCTTCAGGCTACATATTGCAGATCTATGAATACAAGACAATGCACGTAGTTAATGAACGGTATCCCCCAGGTATAGAGTTTTAATGCCTAAAGGTAAGGCAGTCCTCGCTTAGCAATGGTAATTGGGACCGGAATTTCCTTCATTAAGTGATATGGGATAAAGTGCAATGTTGGGTAGCTACACCATTTAGTAGTTCTGGCAGTCCCATGTTATTATTGTTAACCAAACTGCTGTGGGGGGTCATTAAGCAAAGGCCTCGTGTGACCATGACTTCTGACTTCCCGCCAGCATCCCCACTGACTTTGCTGAGAAACTGGCAGGGAAGGTCATAAATCACGATAATGGGACTGTAGGATATTGCAATGGTCAGAAATCCAGGGCAATTGCTAAGTGCATGGATCACGGTTCCGTGGCCACTGGGCATTGCAAGGGATGGATCTTTGAGGAACAGATGTAATTACCCTTCATTCGGTGCTGTCAAAAGCTCAAATGTTTACTGAACTGGTGGTTGTTAACTGAGAACTATTGGTAACTGTTTAAACAAGCATGGAAGAAAATAAACTGCAAATGCACACTTGGGCTTTACAAGCTGGTTCCCCTCCTTTGCCCCCATTACTTCCAAATGTTATCCTACCTCACAATGTTTCCCCACATGCAGTCAGAAGGAGAAAACAGTGCTGGAAAGATTTAAAACAAGCATAGCTCAGCAGAGCAATCACAATATTTCTTTTCTTGTTTGAAATGTTCACATCTTCTTCTCCTGCCTCAGCTTAATGACAGCACGTCCACTCACTTTCTGCTTCATCAGTCAAACCCAGGATGAAAAAGCATATGCCAGTTTTCCATGCAATATCCATTGAATGCCCCTGCGAAATATCCCTGTAAGATGTTGATAGGGAACAGCAAAGCAAGCAAACAAAAGCCTTTTGCAATTTTAAAAAAGTGAAGGGTGATGTAGAGACTTTGCTACATAGTCCCTGGCAGAAACAGATGATGGGTTTACTCAGGGCTTTTTTTTCTCACAGAACGCTCAGAACGGAGTTCTGGCACCTTTTTTGGATGGAACCTTGTAGGATAGGCAAGGCGGGTTGTATGACATGTGTGAGTTCCGGCACCTTTTTCTTTGACAAAAAAAGCACTGGGTTTACTTCAGTGTAGGGAAAGTAGTCATTATCCCTACTCACATACACTAATCATAGCAGATCATACTTTCCTAAAATAATAGGGATGCAGTTCTTCATATTAAGCTCACAGTACACAAAATTTGATGTTCTCTGTCCAATCATCTCACTTTCAGTATGAACACAAGTCAAATGAAGTCAATAGTGTTTATGAATCATAGGGAGGCTTCTCAAATCCTATAGCCACTGTAGCAAAATGTGATCCTAATCAGTAAATAAGGCAAGGAGAATTCAAGGAAAAACTCAGTGAAGAACCCAAAAAGAATAGAAGCAGTTGGCTGAGGTTGGTTCTCACAATCAGTGGAACGTCTTTCCTCCAGAAGGTTGTCTGTGGTTCATCATGGAGGTTTTTGAAAAGAGATTGGACAGCCATTTATACGAAATAGTATAGGGTTTCTTGCTCAAAGAGAAGGCTGGACTAGAATACCTCCAATGTTCCTTTCTAGCTCTGTTTTTCTATATTCTGAGGTGTGTAGTCTTCTGTTAAGAAAAACAAGCTAAGAATTGCAAGGTATTTATATACTGCATGCAACATTCAGACACCCAGGATCAAATGATGTTTCATTGACTCTCTAAGTCAGGGATCTTCAAATTTGGCAACTTTAAGACTTGTGGACTTCAACTCCCAGAATTCCTCAGCCAGCCCGGGCTGAGAGTTGAAGTCCACAAGTCTTTAAGTTGCCAAGTTTGAAGACCCCTGCTCTAAGTCAAGTGATTCCCTAAAAAACTGACACAACCTCTATATGGTATAAAGTTAAACATATATTTCTCCAGATTTGAATGCATACTATTTATATGCAGTTGTTTACAGATACAAAATAGGAAACAGTGCGTATGCCAGGTGCAAGAGGTAGGATACCCATTGGGAGAAATGACAATTTCCCAATATTTATTGTTGCCAGCTAAGAGTCGTTGTACTCTTTCTTTGGAATTTCCTGTCACCTTTCATTGCTGAATTCTTCTACATCAGAAATATTTGTAATCTCCTTGTTGGACATCTCTCCACAGATTTTCAATATGTAACTTTCAGCACTATGAAGGCCATTCAGAAACCTTTACCTTCATTTCCTGAAAGTACTTTATGGATGATTTCCAATCACGGTCTTGCTGAAGTACTGTATAACCTTTTTTCAGCTTTAGTTTCTTCACAGACTGCTGGGAAGTTGTTTTTAGGATATGGTGATATTTAGTTGAATCGCTTCCCCTCCCATTGAGACAATAGTTCCTGTGGCACTGACTGTCACATTGTCCCAAGGTATAACACCAATATGCTGAAGTGGAGGCTCTTAGCAGTTAACATATGCTGTGTGAATGTGGAGAATGCAGGGTCAGCACAATCTGGCTACTACCAGAAACATGTATCCATAATGATTAATTTTTGGCCAATGACAAAACTAAGAATGTGGCTTCATTCTGGCACTTTAAAGTTTGATCTGGACACAAAAGAAGAAAAAGGAGGAGGAGGAGGAGGAGGAGGAGGAGGAGGAGGAGGAGGAGGAGGAGATGATGGTATAATAGAGACACTAACACAAATACCTGGCAAGGTGTTTTCCTCAAAGGTTTTGCCTTTTTTTCCTCCAAATGTAACTTGTGGGGTTATTGTTAAACAGCTCAATTTTCCTTACTTCATTCGGAAGCAATTTTTCCAAAACATTAAAGATTTTTAATACGTCAAAGGATGGCTTTTGTGATGGGGTCAGAGAAAAGGGTTTCATTCTGACAATTTTCCTACATACTTCATCGACAGTGTAAAAGAAACACTGAATTGTGAACCGGCGAACATCTGATCCAGAATCGCAGCTAGATTATTCTTAATATGTTGGCTTTTCTTATTGTGAGGCAGAATTCACCAAGTGTTCCATTGTTCACCCACTAACTTTGTGGGTTTTAAGTAGCAGGAGTCAGGAAAGTTACCACAGGGATTACTCAACCAGCATCACATTTTATTTTTTTTCCAGAAAAAAATCATTTTCAGTGATCTGTTGTTCTGTTTTGTTAGATCCATTTAGTTTTCTGGTAGCACTACCCAAGATTTTTCTTAATGCCTTAACCTCAACAATTCTATGCAATTGTAGACACTGCTAGGCAAAAGCCTTTAGAGAGCTTCTGTTGTCTTCTTCTGCTTTGAAATAAAGAATAATCTTCATTTTTCAATGATCAGACAGCTGTTTAGAGGAAACCATAGTGGCTGAAAATAGATGGAACATCAGCTATACCTTGAGAGGCTAGAAGGGCCAGAGTCTTTGTTCACTGATGGATTTTTTTTTAACCTGGCTAAATGTAGACCTAATGAATCTGGGCTATCCTTATTGCCTAGTTGTCTTATCACTAAAATAGGGAGGACACAGGAAACCTCCAAGTGGCCTCAATGACTCTCTAAAAGAACGCAATGACCAGCTGTCTGCAAGGAGTATAAATCTTTCCATTCCTCATCATCCAGTCAGAGCTGAAGAAGCTTCTCGGATGAGAAGTGAAACATCTTCAAAGAAAAACAAGAAAGTCCAGTCGCCCCCTGGGAAAAAAAAGCACCTTTTGGGAGGCAATGATTTCTCCAAGACAGAAACCTATGATCAGTTTCAAAGCTACATCAGGCTGGTTTGTTTTTTCTGTTGTACTTTCTGAAGTACAATGTTACTAACTTAACCATTGTAGTGATTCACTTAACAACTGTGGCAAGAGGTGGTAAAATGGGGCAAAATCCACTTAACCGTCTTACTTAGCAACAGAAATTCTGAGCTCCTTTGCGGCTGTAAGTCAAGGATTACCTGCAATGTTTGTATGCTTTTCTTGACTAAGATTGCAGGACTGGCACAATGGTTAAGATCAGTGTTTAACATCACAGCATGTCCTTCTGTTTGTTTGTTTTTACATTTCCAGCATTAATTAGAAATGCCTTTATCAATCTTAGACCATTTATCTGGTGCCATACACCAATGGTGCATCTAACAGTACAGGTAATCCTTGACTTTTGGCTGCATTTGATCTGGAATTACAATTGTAAAACATGCTGTTTGTTACTTTTCTTAGTAGGGCCAAATAGCTCCAAATAGTGCTTTTGGAAACTTCCTTAAAATAACACTTTTGAATTTTGCAGAGTTCAAATAGTGAATAGTTTCTACAAATCCAGCAGCCATCTATACATCTAGCCGCATAAGAGCGCAGAAATATCTTTTTAATCACTTAGCTTTGGGGGGGGGGTATAGCTTGTTAATCAGATTTTTTTGGGAGGTATATCAAAAAGCAATGAAAAGCAGATTTTAGTCTTGGAGAAGCAAAAATTTTTCTTCCTCCAGGTCTGGCCAAAGGCAGATGAAACTTTTGGGTGTCTGGGAATTATACTTCTCATTTTTGGATGGGTTTCACAGAGACGTGCGGGTTATAAATGAAGATCCGCTGTGTAACCCGACTGAGACCCTAGTCCCACGGTGGCGAACCTATGGCACCCCATTACCCCAGTCCTAGGCCTTCAGCTGGGTTTTATAAAACCTTTTTGCTTTAGGCCTCCGCCACCATGTGCAAAAAAACACTGTTCAATCAATTTCAACTTCTCATGGGGGAAAAAATATTTCGCAAAGTTGGAATTGATTAATTGAACTTTTTAGTCCCACCCAGTCTGCCTTTACCACCACAGCCACACCCAGCCAATAGGCCATGCCCACTCGGCACATGACGAAACATAAGTGGGTTTTGGGTTGCAGTTTGGGCACTCGGTCTCTAAAAGGTTCACCATCACTGTCCTAGTCACTGTCTGGAATAGTAGATTGAAAATAATCACAGGGGATTGAGGTTTTAAACTGTGTTATTTTTGTTTTTGTTTTTGCTATATACCCCTTGGAGTCACCCCTGGTACGAATTGGGTGTCCATATACATTTGTTTAACAAATAGTATATATAAATAAATGGGCTAATGATAAACCTCACAGGCAAGACCAAATAGTTAGGGCCATGGTTTGAAAAGGGACTATGAAACACTGTGTTTGAGCTTTTCTTTAAAAAACTGCTATAATATGTGTTTAATATGCTAAAATATGGGTGTATTACTTAGCTCAGTGTGTGATGTGGTGGTTAAAGTGTTAGAACAAATCTGAGGAGACATCAGTTCAATTTCACCCTGTACTATGGAAGTTTATGAAATAATTTCTGGCAAACAATTCATTCCCTCTCTCAAATAATTCTTTCTCTCTCCCAATTTACTATTGGGATGAGCAACTGAAAAGTGTTATACTGTACATGCTACTTTGGGCTCCTAAATATGCACTGTTCCTTTTTGTTTTTTGCTGTCTTGCAGCTTTTCAGTATTTTGAAGTGTTCACTTTCACAACTATGCTGTGCCCTTTTGGATATTAGTGATGCGATATATGCAAATGACGATAGGTATATCTTTTCTTCTCGCTCACTGGTAATATTTATGTAAAATTAATGAAGCTGCAACAAAAAGTGAATTTCAGATACTTGGTTAACTCACTGTAAAGCTTAAGAATTAACACCACAATATAGCAAAACACAAGTGAGACTCCCTGTTTTTTTTGTTTTTTTTTTTAAAGTCTGAAATGTTTGGTTTCTTTTTTTAAAGATAGAGCCTTCATAAACAATATTTCCCAAGCATGAATGCGCTGAAGATTATTGGATTTGCCATACAATTATTGATCCGGCTTTCCATTAAACTAACCTCCTGGAAGAGAACTTACTTGTTTTGAACTAATAATATCAAGAAATATTTCTACTTTCTGACTTATGAGATAGGGAATTTGGCAGCATTGGAGACATGCAGCCATAGAGGAGGAAACTAAATTTCAATTGGCTGAAAGGATCGAGCAAGTTTTAGAAACAATTGTGCTACTCCAGATCATTTACAAGTTGTTCGTGAATTGCAAAGGTGTACTGAATCTGAGCTCTGGTTGTATATAAAGGTCAAGAGATATAGAGCAGGATCTTTACCATAGTGAACGTAGTAATATACTGGAGAGAAATATTATATTTTTTACAGCTAGACTGCAACAAGAATCACCAAAATGACAGGTGGCATGGGGAAAGATGAAACAGGAGTATGGTTGGGAGACAGCCTATATTGGAGAATGGAGTGAGAGAAATGAAAGTATGGACTTGAACAAAAAGAGACATGAGGAAAAAGCCAGGGCTTTTTTTCTCATAGAACGCTCAGAACGGAGTTCCGGCACCTTTTTTGGATGGAACCTTGCAGGGTAGGCAAGGCGGGTTGTATGACATGTGTGAGTTCCGGCACCTTTTTCTTTTACAAAAAAAGCACTGGAAAAAGCAGATAGGATCTCTCCATGTTTCATAATTAAATACTTTCCACAGTATCTAAATAACTCCACTTCCTTCAATAAATGCTACACATATCCTCTGGATATGACGACATCTAAGTTTTTTTTTAAAAAAATATATTTTTTAAAAGAATATTCCAGCAATTATTTATTGTTTCAATGGGCTTTACAACATGCACAACATGGCTTGTTCCTGCAAAAATTGAAGCAGGCTGTACTGGCTTTTGCAGATATATAAAATGGTGAAATCTTTATCAATAGGGTGCGATTCCAATAAAGGAGAATATTTGAAGCTCAGGGTTGAAATAAGGAGGTCCTTGGTGCTCTCTGAGCTTTCTTGTTTTCTTCCAGACATTTTATTACCCAAATTAGGTAACATTATCAGTGCTAGTAAGGAGTGTGGTTTGCTGTCAGTTTATATTCTGGTGGTTTGCTTTGTCAGTGTGTGTGTGTGTTTTCTTGCATTTAAGGTGCTGGTTCTTACCTATAAAGCCCTACATGGCTTAGGTCTGGGATATTTGCAGGACCGTATGCTGCCAGGAACGACTGCCCATCGCCCTGTGCGCTTACACAGGGAGGGCCTCCTCAGGGTGCCGTCGGCCAGACAATGTCGACTGGCGACCCCCAGGGGGAGGGCCTTCTCTGTGGGGGCACCTGCCCTTTGGAATCAACTCCCCTTGGAGCTCCGGATGGCCCCGGATCTCCGTTCCTTTTGTCGCAACCTTAAAACATGGCTTTTTCAACAGGCCGGCCTGGACTGATGGAAGGGAGGTTTTCTTAATTTTGTTTTATTGTGTTTTTAATTGGACTATTTATGGGATAATTTGATTTAATACCTTTTAATGTTTGTATTTTGTGTTTTTATTGTTGTTAGCCACCCTGAGTCCTTTGGGAGATAGGGCGGCATACAAATCCAATAAATAAATAAATAAATAAATAAATAAATAAATAAATAAATAAATAAATAAATAAATAAATAAATAAATTTAGTTCTGAAGTCAAGGAATGTGTATGTTAGTGTGTATGTATGTGCATAAATGTCTTGATTTTCATTATTAAATCACATCTCCACCATTGGAAGCTTCCTGGCCTCTCATCCTTCATGAAGACCCAAGAGAAGCCATTTAGGAGCCATTTTGAACAATTGAACATTGGGGTAGGTGAAAATCCAAAGAAGCCTTTAACTGATGGAAGGATGCAAATCAAAATTCCAAAACTAGCAATAACATCCTCTATTGCCTTCAACAATAAAAGAGTCTCAGCCCAACCACTTAAAAAAATTGAAAGGAACTCTCAAACATTGTAACAGAAGGCCCAAATGTCTTTTACAAAGGAAAAACAATTCTGAAAAACTGCAAGGAAGAGTTTAGCATAGCATTAAATGGATCATCGCTCATCAAAATATACTGAGGTAAAAAAGTTAGGAAGATGACCTTGGTGGAGATATGCAGGAACCCTTGGCTAGACAAAAGGGGGCGAAGCATTTTTTACATCTAGAACAATGAGATAACATTTGGAAGTGGCCCTACTAACAATTGTTTACAATTAATAATTATGTTATTATACTTTAACTCAATAAAAATAACTTTAGCCTACCTGTGGAGTTGATTTCAGGATCGGAACTATGTAGTGCGACTGACAGTCTAGAACTCAACCCTTCTAGGATATTTTAGATAGGAAGTTAGCAAGGAATGTCTCTCTGGGTCTTCCCAGTCCACTAGGGTTTTTTTTTTTTTGCCAGCCATTGGAAAAGGACAAAGGAAGTTTATATAAAGGAAGTATTTTTTTTATAGGAAGGGAAGTATATTCAGATTGTTCCATCAATACCAGGAAGGTTCAGTTCTCATTATTTCGAGTAATCATTTCTGTACTTCTTTAGACTACTGCTAAATCATGAGAAAGTAGTTTGGGATGTTTAATGATGTGGATTTTTGTCAAGATACAATATGTCTGGGCTTCTGTCACCATAAGATGGATCTGGCAATTCTCATTGGAGGCAGAAGTGCCAATTTCTGCATGTTTTCTACTGCTGCTGGAGGCCTCTTCATACTAAGATGCAGGCTTCCAGAGAACTGATAGTATCAAAGGAATTTACAAGGTCAATTAACTGTACCCGGTGATAATAACTAGATCTGTATCATTCCTCTGAAATAACTCATGAATAATTCACAAATTAATTGAAATACTTTAGCTGCTTCTAAAAGCACCTTGAATTCTCTGAGTGATTGAAACTTCATTTTATCTGAACTATGTATGAAGAGGTTTTGTGAGATGTTTTCCTGAACGGGAGAAAAGTTGTTTTTTTTTCCTTTTGGTTCATTGAGTGTTTTTAATAACAGTAGCAAAGTTCCCCAGTCCAGATTTTGCTTCCTTCAATTTAAATGTGGGGGTTAGAGTTAGATAAAGTAATCCAAATGAAAGTTAGATATAGGATAACATTTGCATTGTTTTTTAAAGACAGAATTATCTACAAGTGGATGTATGAAAAGTTCATTAGATAGATAGATAGATAGATAGATAGATAGATAGATAGATAGATAGATAGATAGATAGATAGATAGATACCCTATATTGTCATTTTTTACTGAGGGCACAATAGCACACATTAAAAATGAAATTTAATTGCTTGCTCTCAAAGTGTACAATGCATAACACACATTTAAACATACTATAAACAACATATCTATAAATCTACACCCTTATATATAAGTAACATAAATATTAATCACTGTCCACCTTGAATACATAACGGAAAAAGGAAGCTTTAGAGTTCACAATTTGCATTCCTTCATATTGCTGGTGTTTTCACAGAACAAACTAAAGTGTGTATCTCCCATGATGAAAATGACTTAAAAATCCAGCTTGGATTGCCATGTTTTGACATTAGTGCTGAAGTTGCTGCTATGAGCTTTGCAGGGCCTGATGAGTTATTTATTTATTCATTCATTCATTCCTTATTTATTTATATCGTGGCTTGGTTGCTCAACAGCGAGACACTGGTGAAGCGGGCAAAGCAGCACATCTTCCTTGCCCTATCCTTACCACTTTTTACAGAGGGATGATCAAGAGCATCCTGTCATACAGCATCACAGTCTGGTTTAGAAGTATCACTGCTTCAGACAGGAAGGTGGTGCAGAGAGTGGGGAGGATGGCCGAAAAGATCATTGGTCGTTCCCTCCCTCCATCCAGGGCATAGCACAGAAGCGTTGCTTGAACAGGGTCCATAAGATTACCTGGGACACTACTCATCCTCTTCACAACCTGTTTTCTTTGTTACCTTCTGGGCAGAGGCTCTGTGGTGTCCGAAGCAGAACATCCAGTTTCAGTCACAGTTATGTTCCATAGAGTATTATTAACCTTGTGAACTCTAAAGCTTCCTCCTTCCATTATGTATTCAAGATGGACAGTGATTAATATTTATATGTTACTTATATGCAAGGGTGTAGGTCTATACATATGTTGTATATAGTACGCTTAAATGTGTGTTATGTATGTGTACACTTTGAGAGAAAGCAACTGAATTTCATTTTTAATATGTGTCATTGTGCCCAAAGTAAAAAACAATGATAATAAAGGTTATCTATCTATCTGTCTGTCTGTCTATCCTATCTTTATTATTTTTACAAATAACTCAAGGTGTCAAAAACATATCCAACACACCTTCCTCCTCATCTTGCCACTTTAGTCTAGTGGTTTAAGGTGCCAGACTAGAAGCCGGGAGATTGTAAATTCTAATCCCACCTTTGGAATGAAACCCAGCTGGAATTTTCTGTCAGCCCAAATCACTTCATAGGGTTGCTGTTGTAGGGAAAATCGGAGGCAGAAAGTATGTTGGATATGTTTGCTGCCTTGTTTATAAAAATAATAAAGGCAAGTTTAAAAAAAACAGGAGGAAAAGAAAGCTGTTGGTCGTTTGAGAATGTTACATTTTATTTTATTGATTTATTATTTTAATTAAATTTAATTTTGGTGTCTTTGGGTCAGTGTGGACTCCTCATTGACTGCCTGGATAAGTTCTTGCAGTTTTCTTGCCAAGATTTTGCAAGTGGATTTCCATTTTCTCCTTCCTGGGGTTGAGAGAGTGACTGGCCCAAAGTCACACAGCTGACTTCAGGCCTTCTGTTCCATCTATAATTCAAAAGCTCAAGCCCCACCCTCCTATCATTTCACTATAATACGCTACAACCTACTGCCATAGGTTGGGCTGAGAGTGATCGTCCCAAAGTTGCACATTTAGATTGAGATAAATTCCCACCGAAAGGAAATAGAGAACATCAAATACTACAATTTCATTGATTGCCAGACTTTCAATTAATGTAAACCAATTTGGAAAACTTAATCTGACAAACGGTAATGGAGACTCCTTAACATTTCACTCATACCATTAAGGGCTTCCGTATACTCTGAAGGAAAAAGAATGATTATTTTCTAATGTTTTATGTGGTGAAAAAAATAAAAGAAAAGGAATTGGGGGGGGGGTGGAAACACAAAACATTTACTAATTAAAATCAGTCATATGATCTGTGTGTGTGTGTGTGTATGTGTGTAACAATGTAACACATAACAATGGAAAAATGGGAAAATACTTTTAAGCTGGAACAAGCAGTCCACATTTCTAAACAATTATCTCAATAATCACACCAGAGATTCTCAATAATAAAGAGAAAATGTCCTTTTAGATCATCATGTCATGGAGAAAAAATGATTTTTCCCCGTCTTCTAATATCCAGCTGTATTGAATCTTTTTTTAAAAAGATCAAGAAATTGGAGTGTTTTAATTCTGTTTTTGCTTGACAGTTGAAGGCTATTGTTAGACAGCTTTACTATAGCATGTTCTCTGCAATCTTAATTAAAAGCCAACCCAGTACTGGCTAGCATTAGGAAACTTCATAGTTTTAATATTACTTATTTATCACCATATACTAAGTTGGTTTATCCATTCTACAGGAAATGAGGAACAGAGGAGGTTGCAAATAAACTGGAATGACAAACCAAGAAGTTGGGGATTTGGTAACTAGAAGAAAAATGCTCCAGGCTCTTAAGACAGATTTGTTATGGTATTTATTTGCTCTTAATGGTCATGGCTATCCTTGTGTCTTAGCAACTATCCTTGTGTCTTAGCAACATTCATTCTAAATCATGAAGTCTCTCCTAGCCCCTGTCAGTCAGTCATGTACCTATTAAAAAAGAACTTAAGCTAAAGAAATATCAGATAATCTACAAATAGTATAGAAATACCATTTTAAGTTTAGCCAATGGATGACCATCATCTAGACACAACCATGTCTTTCAAAAAGGGACTGAACAACTGAATGCAGGGAATCCTGGTCCAGGAAAGGCTGCAACTGGTGCACAACACAAAGTTGTGTAAATACTCTCCTAGCTGCAACTGTTACCTGTTCTTCAAACAGGAGTCATGAGTCCAGGAGAACCCCCAAATTGTCTTTCTGGGGCAGTACTACCCCATCCAGAGTCAAAGATGACACCCCATCCACATACCCAAAGCCATTCAGTCTTACCAGGGTTCAGTCAAAGGCTTTTGTCCCCCATCCAGGCCCTCACAGCCTCCAGGCACTGCAAAAGGACGGCCACAGCATCACTTGCATCACCAAGAGTAGAAATAGAGTTTGCCTAAGATTGTCTCCTCATTGCATGTTGCTGAGCCTTTTGTTACATTTAGTGGTTTGCATACCTGTAGTATGGCTTAGCTAATTGTGGATTTGTGTATTGCAGAAACCCATACATTATGGTTTGTTTATCATCTAGCATGCTGTGAGAACCCTATCGTGCTTTATTCAGTAAAGATTAAGGAAGCTTTATCCTGGATAATCTGAGCTCTTCCCCCAATTCATTTTGTACACAAAACTGATGACAGCAAATGTAAAGGTGCTGGACATCAAGCCAATCTCAGAATTGTGGCCAAGTCTAGGTCATATTTCAGAGTGCATTGGGCCAATGAAACTTCAGCTAGTGGCTAAAGAGTTTGACTAATTCCAGAATCAATCCCTATAAAAGAATTGGAAGGAGAGCTGTCTAACATTTTGGCAAGCTGTTACCTGTCGGACAGATAGTAATAATTATAATAATAAATAGTTGCACTAGAACTATCCAATGGTTATACATAATTAGAGTTATCTGTAATATTCCAACTAATTTCTACAGCCAGATCTGGCAGCTATACTCAATATCACAGTGTATTAAAAGAGAAATATTAAATAATGTAAGCATTTATTAAAAAGGCTCTTTGTTGCATGGGAACCAAGGAGAGTCAAGTTCAAATGCCTACTGGACACTCTTACCACCATATCACTGATGGTGTGAAGATAAAATGAAGGGGTAGAATTACACACGATTTCTTCTGTCTTTAAGAAAAGATGGGATATTTTGGAAATAAACAATAATAATTACCTTCCATCACAAACAGGGTCAAAAAAAAAATCAAGAAGGGGAATACAACCACATGACTAAAGTCCCACCCTTTTTTATATTAGCTGCATGTGGGATGCAGAAAAAGGGGTGGGGTTTAAATCATATAGTTGTGGCTGACATCTTGACTGTTTAAACTCTTCTTGTACACATGCCTGCTTTCAATGCCTGCAAAGAACTGTTTTTTTCCCTTGTAATGAATTGTGTTCTAGGCCTTAGAAAGAATTCTTAGAGGAATGATAGAGACAAAATGAGGAGCCTTCTCCTTTAAGGCATTCTATTCTATTCTATTCTATTCTATTCTATTCTATTCTATTCTATTCTATTCTATTCTATTCTATAAATTAAACTCCACAGGTTATGCTTGATTGTATGAATCCTAGGCCAGACTGCGTCAAAGTGAATTCTACTGCTAGCAAGCAAATTGAAAGAGCTTTCATTACATTTTCAATATTTCTTTCTTTCTTTTACTGGAACTGCATCTGTAAATTAAATTAACCTCACTGTACTTGTTTCAAGTCAACCTGAGCAGACATTCTGTTCAGATTCCCATCTTCCACACAATTCTTAAAGAGATGGTGCCCTCTTTCCTTTGACATTGGCCTGTCACTTTAAATTAGACAGCAGTTCAAAGTTGCATAAGGTTCAGAGTCAGTGCTATTCTTTTGGGAAATGTACCACCAGAAGTGTTGTTCCTAGTTCCATATTGATTTCAAGCACATCAGCTTCAAAAAAGAGCCTTGGTGGAGCAGTGGGCTAATGCCTCCTTAAGTAACACCAGCTGCCTGCAATTAGTGCAGGTTCGCATCCCACCAGGCTCAAGGTAGGTAAAATGAGGACCCAGATTGTTGGGGGCAATTAAGCTGACTTTGTAATAATGCCGCTTGGGGGTGTGTGTGAAAGCCCTAATAAGCAGGCATATACATAGAATGAAGGCTACTGCTAAGCTTGTAAGCCACCCTGAGTCTTCGGTGAAGGGCGGGATATAAGTGGAATTTAAAAAAAAAGGATTACTTGCTCACCCTACCCACTAGTGCAACCTTAGAAGCCCAACAGAACAATTTTTAAATAGACCTTTCAAAATTATTTTTCGTGTCTTCTTTTTAGCAAAGTAATTTCAATGTATGACCAAGGATAGACTCCGGAAAATAATTTGGCTTTTTTTTAAAAATGCCTTAGAATTTTTTTTTTCCTAAAGTTATTTTAATTGTTTGTGCTGGGAAGGATTTCAGTTTTATAGTAAGTGTTTTTGTAGATTTTTTTTTAAAAAGAAGAAGTTTATCCATCTTTAAAACTAGTTCTGCACATTGACCTGGAGCACAATGTATTACAGTTAAAATTATAAACAGTGCTAATGACTTTATAGCTATTAGGTTTTGAAATTATTAAGCAGGCAAACGGTTCTCAACTTTGGGAGAAAGGTTAATAGCTTTGTTAAAAGCCAGCTGCTGTAGATTAGTTAGCTATGCTTGCTTAATTAAAAAAAATAGGACACTGTTGGAAGAAATAAAAAGTGTTATGAATTTTTCAAGATTGTGGAGGGCAGAAGGGAGACATCTTTAGGTGGATATGGATAATACCGGGCTAACTGATGGGCATCTGCTAAAGCCACAATGATGTCAAAATCACCCAAATGGGACAACTCACTGAAGCCAACTCGTTGTGGTCAACTCTCCACTGCCAGCTCACCACAGCCAACTCACTGTGACCAACTTGCCATAGCCAACTCGCTGCAGGACAACGCGCCACTGGTCAATTCATTGCAGGACAACTCACCAAGGGACAATTTAACCATTCAATTTAGTTATTTAGAATAATTTAAAAATTATTTTCTTTTTTTCATTCACATTTCATTTTGTTCCTCTTTTGGCATGCTTTCTTTAATGATTCTATTCCACCATTTCTTCAATATTAGTGTAACTCTTGTCCCACAGCGAGTTGACCTTGGTGAGTTGTCCCGCGGCTAGTAGATTGTGGTGAGCTGGCTGTAGTGAGTTGGCCATAGTGAATTGTCATAGAGCCCCAAATCACATGCCATGACACAAACAACATATTGCAATTCACGTCCTTTGTGTGATGACACCATGAAGCATGTATCACTTGCCCACCCCTTCAGGTGATTACATGAAGATGTATTTGAGAGTCACCATAAAATCTTCAGGGTACCATGCACTATGTTTCATCTCCCTCCCATGTTGTACTTATGTGTACCTGGAGAATCAGTGGATAGGAGTTTTGGCAATACAATGTTTTCCCAGGAAATCTAATCAGAGATTTAAAAAACTGTTCAGTCCCAAGCTGGTTGGGGGAAATGGGAAGACGTTCAAGGTAGCCACACCTTAGGACCTCCCAAGATATATCTAGTAGTTGGGTCTTAGATGCTATCTGAGCTTGTTTTATTTTTTTATTTTTATTTTTTATTTTGTCTTTTATTTATTTTTTATTTTTCTATTTCTTCCACAAAGAAGTCAACACATATACCACAATACATAAATACATACTTGTAAGTTTGGGTGCTGCTAGCCCATTTCCCCTTTCACTGTATCCACCCTCCTTCTCTCTCTTTTCTCTTCTCTCTTTTCTTTTTCCCTTTCTCCTTTCTTTCCTACTGCCCTCTTCTTCCTCTCCTCTCCTCTTTCCTTCACCACTGCCCTCCCGTTTCTCCCCACTTCTCCTCCTCTTTTCCTCTAACCTTTCTACTTCCTTCCCCCTACTCTACTCTCTTCCCTCTCTCCTCTCCTTTCTTCCCTCCGATTCCTCTTCCGATACAATTCAGGGGTGATATCCGAGCAGCTTCTCTCCTTGGATTTTCAATATCTATATTAGGTATGATAACATTAATTATCTATTACATCAATATTTCCATAAATCTGGCCTACTCAGTATATACTTCTGTAAATTTTTACACTACCTCTGGTTATGCAATACAGTGTGGCCTGGGTCTCCCTCCTTATCCCCTCCTTTTTCTTCCATCTAAATTAGTATTAGCCATCTTTTAGGCATATTCTCTTTTTCACCCACTCATAAAATTTTCCCCAGATTTCATAATAATCTGACTCTGTTTTATCTTTAATTATCATTATTAATCTGTTCATTTCCGCACATTCCATTATTTTCCCGATCACCTCTTCTTCTGGAGGAGCTTTCAGTGGCTTTCCAGTTTTCCAGCCAATCCTAGCTGTAGTGGCTATATCCATAATCAAATATGTGTTCTCTTTACTATATTTCTCTGGTGAAATACCCAACAGGAATATTTCTGGTCTTAGTTCTGTACATTGTTTTATCATCTTTTCTATCGATGTTCTAATTATATTCCAATAGATTTTAGCTTCTACACACATCCACCACATATGATAGAAAGAGCCTGGTATTTGATGACATTTCCAACATTTCATAGATCTGTCCTTGAACATTTTAGCAAGTCTTTCTGGGGACATATGCCATCTGTAGAACATCTTGTACATATTTTCTTTATACGCTGTCGCCATTCTCAGTTTATAATTTCTTTCCCATAATTGCTGCCATCTATCTAATTCAATCGTATATCCAAAATTTCTTATCCGTTTTATCATTGACTCCTCAACTTGCTCCTCTTCTAATTCCCTATATAGTAAGTAGCTATACATTTTTAATCCATTTTTCTTCAGTTCCCGTATTTCATCTAACTCTGTTCTCCCGAAATTAAAACCATCTATTTTAGCATCTTTTTCATATCTAGATTGTATTTGCGTTCTCATGTACCAGTCCATCTTTATTCCTTGCTCCTCTAATTGTTGTTTAGTTTTCAGCTCACCTGTGTCTGTTAGTAGGTCTTTATATCTTATAATGTTTCCCATGTTAAACATGTTGGGGTGTATTAACGCTTCCATAGTTGAGAGCCAATCTGTAATCTTCAAGTAATGCTTTCTCTTTGTTTTCTCCCAAACCATCAATAAAGAATTCCTAATATGATGTCTCTGGAAATAGCTGTGTATTCTATTTTTCCCATACCATATGAAAGAATGCCATCCCAACTGTAAGTCATGTCCCTCTAATGTCAATAATCTAGAATTCCTCAGTAAGAACCATTCTCTCATCCATGATAATGCTGCAGCCTGATAATATAGTTCCCAATTAGGTAAACCAAATCCACCTCTGAGTCCTGTAACACTTTTAAATTAATCCTTGCTTTTTCCCCTGCCAAATATATTTCAAAATTATTTTATTTAGTCCCTCAAAATATTTCTTTTCCAATCTTATTGGTATTGTTGAAAACAAAAACAACAACCGTGGTAGTATATTCATTTTGATTATTGCAATCCTACCCATTAATGATAATTGTACCTTTTTCCATTTATCTAAATCTATTTCGATTTGTCTTTTCAATTTGTAATAGTTATCTTCTTTAATTGTTATACATCTTGCTGTCAGGTGAATCACCAGATATTCTACCTTCTTTAAAATCTGTATATCTAACTTTCCAATCAATTCTTTTTTTTGTTTTTGTTTTTCAGTCATATTTTTCACTAACATTTTTGTTTTATCTTTATTAATCTTCAAACCTGCTACCTCACCATATTTTTCTATTTGTTCTATTAATACAGGCCCTGTCTCTAGTGGCTCCTCCAAGATAAACCCTAGATCATCTGCGAAAGCTTGTAGCTTATATTCTTCCCTCTTAACTTTCATACCTTTTATATCCTTATTCTGTCTTCTACTTCTATTTAGTATCTCTAGTGTCAATACAAACAATAATGGAGATAGAGGTCATCCCTGCCTTGTTCCCTTCATAATATTAATCTTTTCAGTCATATCTCCATTAATCATTACTTTGGCTACTTGCTTATTGTAAATTGCTTTAATTACATTTGTAAATTTCTCCCCAAAATCCATAATCTGTAGTTGTCTTATCATGAATTGCCAATTCACATTATCAAATGCTTTCGGCGCATCCAAAAACATCAATGCCATCTGTTTTTTGGGATGTGTTTCATAGTATTCTAATGTGTTTAATATAATTCGCATATTGTCTCTAATCTGTCTTTTTGGCAGAAACCCATTTTGATCCAAATGAATAAATTCATTTAAGAACTTTTTAAGTCTTTCAGCCATGACTGATGCGAATATTTTGTAGTCCACATTCAGCAAGGAAATCAGTCTATAGTTCTTTATTTTCTGTATTTCCATTTCTTCCTTTGGTATCAGGGTAATGAGTGCTTCCAATCACAAATCTGGGATCTTGGCTTCAGAGAGAAGTTCATTATAGAGTTCCAGCATTACACTGCCTAACGGTTCCTGCAATGTTCTATATAGTTCTACTGGTAGTCCATCTGGTCCTGGTGTTTTGCCATTCTTTTGTTTTTTAATTGCTTCTGTTAATTCCATCATTGTTATTTTCCCTTCTAGAAGCTTTTTAAATTTCTCCGGTACTTTAGGTATCTCTGTTTTTTCCAAGAATTGTTTTATCCTGTCATCTGAAACTGTTTGTTGCTTATATAAATTCTCATAATATTCCCAAGCTATTTTTTTCTTTTCTTCATTCCGGTGTTGTAAAGTCCCCTCAGCATCTCCCAGTTGTTTAATCCATCTCTTCTCTTTTTCCTTTTTAATTTTGTATGTCAACCATGTCCCTGGTTTGTTTGCATGTTCCAAAAAGGTTTGCTTAGCTGCCTTTATTTTCATTGCCACTTCTTCATTTTCTATTAAGTTCATTTTATGTTGGTTCAACTCCATTAAATTTTTGATCTTTTTGTTTTGTGTATCCTTCTGTAATTCTTTCTCAAGTGTCTTATATTCTTCCTCCAGTTTTTCCCTATTTTGTCTTTTCTGTTAATTCTTTTTCCCAAATAAATTATAGCAAGTCCTCTCATGTACGCTTTCATCGTGTTTCAGACATTTTGAAGTGAGGTATCTTCCTTTTTTGTTTTCCTTGAAGAAGAAAGTCATTTTTTTTTTCATATATTGCTGAAAGTCTTTTTCATTCAGTACGGTTTTGTTTAATGTCCATCTTGTTCTTTTTTTTTGTCCTTTCGATATAATTGTGACTGGGTTGTGGTCTGCCCATGTGTTTGTTTCTATGGTTATATTTTGTGTATTTGTGAATAAGTCTATTGACATCCATATCATAGCTATTCTCGACCAGGACAGGTGTCTGTTAGAGTAGAATGTATATTGCTTCTTTTCCAGGTATTTTCTCTCCAAACATCTAATATATTTAATTTGTCCACCATATTATGAAAAGATTTTGGAAGTGTTCTCCTTAGAGTCTTGTGGGTTTTTTTGTCATATTGTAATCCAGCTCGGCCTTTACGATAGCATTGAAATCTCCAATCATACATATGCTTTCAAATTCCAATTCTATTATTTTCTGGTGTAATTTTGAATAGAAATTTTCTTGGTTTTCATTTAGGGCATAAATTGCTACCAATAAAGTTTTTTTACAATTCATAATTACTTCCACCATTAAAATTCGCCCTTCTTCATCTGAATATATCAATGTAGATTGTATTGCTTTTTGAACATATAATACCACACCTCTTTTAGTCTGATCTGCAAGTGAAGTAAATAATTCTCCCAATTTTGGATATTCTAATAGATTTTTATGTTGTTTCCTAATATGAACTTCTTGCAAGAAAATTATGTCCATTTTTAATTTCCCTAATTTATTTAGTGTTATTTTTCTTTTTATAGCCGAATTTAGTCCATTTACATTTATCTAAATTGCTTTTATCTCTTCCTCCATGATTATTTATTCAAAGTTTTAGTTGCTCTCGTGATTCTCATCTCTCTTTGCTCTTTTGCGTTTTTTTGCTCTTGTCCCTTCTCTCAACACCCTTTCCTCCTGTTTTATACTATACTTACTTCGTTGCTTCTCTGTCTCGACTCCCTGCTCTCTTGATCACTCTTTCCCCTTTCCACCTTTCTTCTTCTTGCTGCCCAAAGTATTGATCATAGAAAAGTTCTGCTTTCTCTAATGTGTCCAGTCTATGTCTCTGTTCTTGCCAATTTATCATTACTCCTTCTGGTATTAACCATCTAAAATTTATCCCTTTTTTAATTAAGCATTTTGTCAGAAATTGATACTCCTTTCTCAGGTCTCTCACTCTTCTTGGGACCTGTTTTAATATCACTATCTCTCTTCCTTTGTATTTTATTGTAGCATTTCTTAGCTTCTGTAATATATCTGCCCTTAATGCTTTTTTAGTAAATCTTATATGCACCTCTCTGGGGAGAGTATTTCCCATTGCATATCTAGTATGTGTTCTAAATATCTCATCTATATCATTAATTACCTTTTCCTTGCTTTCCTCCAATGCTTCTGCTAATATTCCCACCATTACATCTGCTAGGTTCTCTCCCTTTTCTTCTTCAACATTTTGGAATCTTAAATAATAATCAGCCCTATCCATCTCTAAGGAGATAATCATTTTTTCCTGATTCCTGTCTGTTGATGTAAGTTGGTTCTCAATCTCCTCTAGACTCTTATCTGTTAGTTCAATTCTTTCTTCAGCTTGTTGCAGTCTTTGTTCATTTTTCTCCATCAGATCTTTGACCTCTTTTAAGTCCTCTTCTAATTTGCCTATCCCTTCCTTGAAGTCTGTTTGTAGAGCCAGTATCATATTTTTCAATTCCATGTTAGATCTATCTTGCTGCGTTATAGTGTCCAGTGTTTTCTGTGCCACCGGACTCTGTGATATTGGGGCAGCTGTTGTTGGGTGTATTGTAGTCTTCTTCATTTCCTCCAATAAATTGTAATCCAAATGTCAATGGAGTATTATAATCCAAATGTGCTCAAAAAAAAGTGTGAAGGATTTCATTGACAAGAAAAGGGGAGAGCAAAGATAAAAGGAAAAAAGAGAAGGAAAACACTAAATATCCTTATATCTGGGGGGAAGAGGGGGAAAATTTAATCCATACAAGTTACACTCTTTATTTGTTTCAAGTTCTCTGTGCCTTAATCCAAAAGAAGAGAAAATCCAAAAATATTGTCTCCAAAGTAGAAAAACAATCCACCATTCAGAAAACCAAAAGGCAGACTCTGTAAGCTTCTTATCAGTGAGTCCAGCAGATGTCATTCAAGGTCACTTACTCTCCGTTATTTTTTATAATAGCTTCAAGAGTATTCTCAGCTGAGATACTTAATTCATTGCCTTCTTTTGCCTTCCATTGTTTTCCACTGCTACAATTCTGGAAGAGGAGCAGCTTGAAAGTCTGCTTCCCGCCCCTTCTCCACGGCTTCAAAATCTTCTTATTTTGCCCCCCACATTTTCCAGTATTTAAGGTCTCTCAATTGTCTCACCCAGGCAATCCTCCAAACTTACTTTCCAGATCTTCCAAGTGGCCGCCCCGGCTTGTGATGGCTCGCAATGGCCGTCTGACAGCTGCTGGTCCGGGAAGCTTCCGCCGGCTCTCCAGGAGGTTGTGATCCCTCCTGTGCTCCCAAACAATGCCTCCCCTCTTCACCGTCCCTACAGGATGGCTCTAATCTGTCTGGAACTCAGACAGACCCCCCAAACAGCTGAAAAGCGACAATCCTTCAGGAGCTCCCAAGGGATGTGTCATCCTGCCGCGGCGCTGGCCCCGCCTCAACTCAGAATCTTTTATTTTTTTCTTGCAGACATTTCATTACCCAAGTAGGTAACAACACCAGAAGCCCTGATGATGTTACCTAGTTGGGTAATGAAATACCTGCAGGACCTCACAGTTCAACCCTAAGCTACAACTATTTTCTTCTATTGTTGTATCTAGTAGGTTAGAAGATTGTAGCTTTAGTTTGGCAATATTACGTCTATTAGGTGTAAGAAAATAAAAAATCAGATTCAATTGGATTTCACCATGTTTGGCTTTGGGCTTGCATCTGACAGTTACCTCAGCCCTAGCATCTGTAGATAATGTATGGTGCTATTTTCCTCCTCAAGGAAAGAAAGACTTCCCACTAATTGACCCAATTTATCTATTAAATTTATATGACAGGCCATTCCCATGTCTTGTTTGTCACCACCCCCTTCTCACGATAGTGTGCAGCTACTGTCTAGGCAAGGCTTCTGGCACCTAGAATATTCAATCATTCCTAACATTGATTATGTCATTTTGGGTAGCTGGCCAAAACCTCTGGGGTGCAACCATTAAATTCTTAGCTGGTGGCACTCCTATCCAGAATCTACTTTACAATTCGAAGCTGCCAGGATTCTGGTCAAGCCAATAAAGTTTTGGCAGGTAGCAACTCAATAAGGCCTTAAACTTCAGGGGATTGCTATTGTTCTGAGGTGTTTTCTTCAGAAAATAGGATTGTTATTGAAAGTCAAAGCTCCTAGCAGTTGAATTAATTTTTAAAGTAAATGCCATAATTTATTGAGACATCACGGTGTGTCAGGTGGTGACTTGCCCCATTCCTGTTCTCCCTCAGTTCAATTATTTATTGCTGACTTCTTCCAGTCATTTCCCCAAGGTTGCAACAGCAAGATAATTGAGCCACCGCTATCCTACCTCCCAGAAAACTAAACTACTGATGGATGAGCCTGCCCTGTAATATGGAGAGTATCAGCTGTGAAATATAAATGCACACACTGTAGGGTTAGCAAAGTAAACTCAATAGAATCACTTTCTACTGCTCAAAATGTTGCATTCCTTTCATAAATCTTTAAAAGCCATTTTCTATCCTGGGGCTGGGAGCACATAATTTGAAATGGTATGGCTTGAGGTTAACATTTAATCCTGTGTTTAATAAACAAACTGCTATTAATAAAATAGATATTTACATTCTGTGCTATGAAATATAGATCCAAGTCAACACAGCTTAAACTCTACCGTATAATTTATAAATCAGTGACGAAGCTAATGAGAGACACAACATAGTTATTTCAGTTATATATTTTTATTTTATTTTTTTAAAAAGTTGTTGCACCATGAATAAATCATGGCTATATTTCTAAATCAAAGTATATATACGTGTGTGTGTGTGTGTGTGTGAGTGAGTGTGTGTGCATGTCATGCATACATATTCAGCTACCTCAAGGAAGCCAGACTGATAATAAAAATGACCTTGTGTTAGACTTTATCATAGCCAGGTGTATAATCAATAGAATTACTGCTAAAGAGTGAAATAATTGCTGGAAACTGTTGTTATTGCTGACATTAATTTAGTTTTGAAATTTATGACAATGAAATAAAGAAAATATGACTGAAATAAATTAAGACCAAGGTTCTAAGCCTCTTTAAAGTTTCACTTTTTTAACTAAGAGGTCAGTCCCACCATATTTAGATGCTGGGCCAGCATTTGCACCCTCACCAACACCCTATTGCATCTGTCCTTGAAGGTCTTCTTTAGCCTAACCCTTAGTCCTAATCCATCCCTCCACCATCTTAACATTCTATTGTATTATAAATGTCCCTACAATATCTACATTTGTAATCAATGTGTTCATAAGTTGCAAAAACATCAGTCTTCAATCCACTAAGTAATTGGAGGCATACATTTATCTGTCCAGTCCTGAAGGACAAGTGTTTTACCAAAAAGGAGAATCCACATCCATCATATAGCCATCAATTTTCATGCAATAGCTATACTTTAAACAAATGTGGAAAGTATTAAACCCAGTCTCAAAGTCAAATTAATATGTGTAATGACTTCTTTCCAGAATATAAAAATTCAGGACATTGCGGAAACATACATTTTAATGAAGGATATTCTTATTGCATCTCCACTGACAGAATGATTTATTCATTCATTTCCTATACAAAGCAATATGGTCCAATAAGCCCAATTTATCTTTTATGGTTCTTTGCATAGTCAGCCAGATGTTTAGACTGGATTTGACATTTTTATTCATCCATCAAGTCCTTCCCAAGGACCTGGGATAGGCCAATGTTGTTTCATGGTGTTAAAAGTATTGTCTTAGGATGTAAGCTGTTCCAATTAAAGCTGCCTATTCCAGTTGACTGGTGTGATTTTGTCAACGCCAATGGTGTTCAAGTGATGCTCCAGATGTTTTGGGATTGCACCAAAGGCACTTATTATGTTATTGTTATAATCACTTACATTTTATTGAAACTTTTCGTATAGAAGTCAGTTAAAATTGTAAATGTGTTTTATTGAGAATACAGTCAAATTGAACCAGAAACCTGAAGGTTTAAGTAACAAATTTATTAAACAAATATTGGCAGACTTGAAAAAGCCTAATTTCACATAAAGTGACTTACTAAGCATAAATAAGTAGGGACGCGGTGGCTCAGTGGGTTAGGACGCTGAGCTTGTCGATCAGAAGATCGGCAGTTTGGCGGGTCGAATCCCGAGTGCCGCGTAACAGAGTGAGCGCCTGTTACTCGTCCCAGCTTCTGCCAACCTAGCAGTTTGAAAGCACGTAAAAATGCAAGTAGAAAAATAGGGACCACTACAGTGGGAAGGTAACAGCGTTCCGTGCACCTTTGGTGTCTAGTCATGCCGGCCACATGACCACGGAGATGTCCTCGGACAAGCGCTGGCTCTTCGGCTTTGAAACGGAGATGAGCACCGGCCCCTAGAGTCGGAAACGACTAGCATGCATGTGCGGGGGAACCTTTACCTTTACCTTTTTAAGCATAAATAAACAACTGGCAGTCAACTGGCAAGGCTTTAAAAGCAAAAACAAGATCCTCAGGTTGAAATAATCCAGTCCAATAAGATCTTGATCACAGAAATCATTTCTATTTTCTCATCATTCCTTCCCCAAGACCAGCCAATAGCAGCTTTCACACACAAAAAAATTATATGCGAGATATTTGCTACTGCACCCAGAGAATAAATTTAAAATTGAAGCAGTTCATTATATGGGTATCTGTTACCAGTCAAACCTAACATAGTTATATCATTTCTGAGATCCACAATACATCCTATGTTGGTCACGGCAATTCAGAATTCTTTAATGAAAGTCAAAGATAATATTTTTTTCCCACATCATCTTCAGAGAGTTTATAAGCAGAAGCTGTTCACTAAAATTTGATTTGTAGCTAAACAAGACTTTTCTTTCCTACCAATAGTTATTCTGGTATTCTAGATACTATTTTATGAGATTGCAGTTTTGAGAAGTTTATTTTTATGTGATCATTATTAAAAGAATTAGAGGAGTAGCAGTCTTTAAAATATATTTTCTTTTTCAGGAAAAGGAATAGGTTGAAATGGTTTAAGGGTGAAGTTCATGTACTATAATTTCAGTGCCACATCTGGCAGACCTAATGGATCTTTGGGGCTTGGTTGTTGTTGTTTTTTAGATTTTGTTATGTATTGATTTTTCCTGGTTAATTTTTTCCCTTATGATGTATTCTTTTTTAATTTACAGGCTTTTTAAAAACAATTACATCAGCATTTTTTTTCTCTTTTCTGTGAGCTAAGGAGATATTGCTATGCACATATACATTTAATATTATGTCTTTCATAGTTTGGTGGAACATTCAAGGAAGACAACTATCTTCCCAGGAGGAATTAGTTACTTACCAAGTTGGTCAATTAAAAACCAGAAGACGATTTTTTTTACAAGATACTCATGTTTTCAGGAGAAAAAAATGCTCTTCCTAACTCCTTTGGGCATCTATGAGCAGGAGGATCTGGATAACACCACTTTAAAAAAAAGAGTGTGTCTTGTAGAAGCAGGGTACATTCTCCCTTGAAGAAGCCTTTTTTTGGATCATACTTTCATCCATTTTCCAACCTTCCTATTTTCGGGAAGGTTGGAAACTGGATGAAAACTGTTGAATTTGTGAATGATCAGTTAAAAAGGATTCTAAGGGAAGTGGATTATTTAGATTCTTTCCAGTCAATTGTATATATTCAATTATAACATTTCTTAATTAGGAATTTCCAGTAACTTTAGCAGCATTGAATGGCTCTTCCCCCTTCAACTTCTGTTAATATTAAAAGGAATCTTGGATTAATCTACAGTAAATATACAGGATGGATGGATGGTAGGTAGATTGGCATAGATAGATTATAGATGATAGGGGAGAGAGAGAGAGAAAGAGATAGAACAGATCTCTATATCTATGTAGAGAGTGTTCAATCAATTAAAAAGTGTTGCTAAAAGGGATAGTACCAATTTTGGAAGCAGTCTGGGGAAAAAAGTTAATATCAGTAAATAAGGGTGTAAAGTTTATCAATAGGTTTTCTATAACTTTGTAATGATATTAATTCAACAAAACATTTTGTTTTACATTTGATCTCAGTGTACATTTGAACATAACAAAAACTGAAATGTATCATTTCCTAAAGAAATTATGAATTGATCAAACATGGGCCCTAGCCAAAAATATGTATTCTTCAGCCCAGTCCCAATTTACAGTGTTGGATTGCTGTTCTACGTGTCCTCTATACCTACGAGGCAGCTCCCTGTGAAAATGGTGGAAAGAAAGACTAATCAATGTTTTTCAGTGTGGTGAAAATTTAATGAAGTATTTAAGAATCAGGTTAAATTATTTCTCATATGTTTCATTTTTATTTCTGTGTCTTTCTTTTTCTTTTATTTCAGTCTCTCCCCTTTCCCTGATCCTTTAAAGCAGGGGTGTCAAACTCAATTTCATTGAGGGCCGCATCAGCATTGCGGTTGCCCTCTGGGGGCCGGCTGGGTATGGCCAGGGTGGGCGTGGCCTACTATGTGGGCGTGACTAGTGTGTGTATGGCTACTGTGTGGGCGTGGCCAGCTCTACATCATTCTCATCAAGGGTCCCTATGGGGGCCTGGGCATGAGTGGGACAGATCTGAGGGTCTCTGGCAGAAGGAGGGTCTCTGGGCCATGGCCAAGGCAGTGGGGGCCATTCTGTCACTGTTTCCAGGATGGCTTCACAGGCCACATGAAACCATTTCGTAAGCCAGATCTGGCCCCTGGGCCTTGTGTTTGACATTTCTGCTTTAAAGTATAGAAACATTTTTGAAAAGACAATGAAGTCAAAGAGCCCGCTGTCATCTTCTTGTTGCTAAGAATCCACTCAGCTTCCTTTTCCTCCCTTCTAATTTTTCCTTCAATTTCCTCATCCTTTCTAGTGCTTTTATTTCAGGCCTCAAGATTGTAATAGCTAAGATCCAAATCAATCAATGCTCACTAGAACTGATTGCCAAGCACATTTTCATAGGGCACGTTTCTCAAAATGTGGCCTGAGGACCCCCAAGGCTCTCTCTCTTAGGGGGTCTGGGGAATCAAAATTATTTGCCAGCTAATTGCTCCCAAGACAGGAACACCGAGGTGCTTCTGGGATGAAAGGATTAGCCGGTGACATCACCATTGCCCAAAGGACACCCAGTTGGGGGCTCCTTTCATGTCCCCAGCAGGAGCTGAAGCAAAGGATGGCAGCTCACCCTGCCTCATGGCAGCACTTAAACTGGCTAATCTCCAATCCAGCATCTGTGCTGCTATTTGCCAGCTAATGTTGAAAAATAATATTTGTTGAAAATGTTGAAAAACAAGAGTAAAATGATAGTGGCAGTGATTACATGAATTTCCATTTTTATGTAAATATTGATAAATATAAGCGATACAAACAAAAATTCTTTCGAGTTCTTCCATAATTTTTAAAAGTGGAAAAGGTCCTGAGAGAGAAAAGTTTAAAAATCACTGGCACAGGAGCTTAGTGAGGAAAATATAGTTCACAATTACTAAAAAATAAAAATAAAAATGCAATATATTGACAAACTGACAATACTCTTTAGGTTTTGAGGCAAATTCCCTGTGACCCAGAGGAATGCAATCAGTTTGCAAAAGGATGGCAAAAGAAACCCTCAATAATCCCAGTAAGTTAAAAAAAATGTGGTTTCCCTAGCACAAAATATGTGAACATAACTGTAATGTTTTCTATTAAAGTTTGTAAAATAATGTCAACAGAGACTGAAATATGAAATCAATGGACTTTATTTTTGCAAAGTTAAACCTCAATTTCAGCTGTCTTCAAAAGACTGCTCGAGAGTCTTCCTTCAATATTCTACAGAATGCATTTTCTGTATATAAACTCACAGGGTTTTTTCTATCAATAAAATTATCGGCACCATCAGCACTGCAATAACATTTGAAAACAGCAATAGTTCTTTGGTTAAGAGAGAGTTTTGCCATAAATCAAGTTCTTAACCCAAATGTAGGTTCTAACAGTTGCTCTTTCCTAAAGAAGAAATCATTAGTCTTTGCAACTCTGATTACTTATAATAATTAAGTTACAAAATCAATCAGTCAATTTTGTTACAGCCCTAAAGCCAGATATAATCACGGATTAAAGATGATCTGTCTCTCTAGTACAGTGCAATTAATGCAGTTTTTAGTTTTGATAAAAACAACTTTGTGTATCTGTACTCCTGACATAGCATAAGGCTTTCCTGATTAATCCTAATGCATTTACATTTTCTCCAGATCGATGAAATGTTTGAATGAGAAAGGCAGAAAGGATTCACTGCATGCTTAACGTTTAGATGACCGATGGTTACTTGTGGCATATGGATAACATAACTGTTGTTTTCCTCCCTTAGTAAACTTTGGTCTCAAAGGAAAGACAGGTATTCTTTCTCTTGCTATTAGAAATGAACCAACTTTAGCAGTAACTATGCTGAAATATTTGGGGGGGGGGCAGAGATTTAGTTATGAGGGATTTTTTAAACATTTCTTTAATGCAGTCCAGTAGATAAAGAACTATGTAAAGGGACTCCTGCTCAGCTTAGTGATATCAAACAGTTCTTTCTACCTGAATGAAATCAACTAATTCTCTTTTCTTAATCTACCAATGAAAATTCAAACAGTCCCATTCACTGTAGAACTTCTTCTTTCACACAAAAAGAAGCACATTTGGCCATTCCATCTTTGACACACAAAATCCGTTCTATCACATGGCATGAAGCACATAACTTACACACTGGAATGAGGATGGGGTCAAGTAGCTTTATCCAGCCATGTCCTACAAGGCTACCCTACAGCAATTAATTTCCAAATGGAAGCGTATCATGCCTAACTCTTTTGTTTAAAAAAAATATTGCCAGCCATCTTCCTTGGATTTCCAAAGTGCCGGCACTAATCTCATTCTAGGTACAGTTCCTTCCTCAATCTGAGGCACTATTGATTTATTGGTCTTGCAAAAACCTGCCACTTTGTTTAATTTCAAACAGTAAAGCTTTAAAAGAAGGCTGTAGTATTATTATCTTTTTTCATCTTCTCTACTACCAGGTCTTATTGGTGTTATATTATCATCATTATTACTCTTTTGCTTTGCATTGAGAGCTTCTGCACCAGAGACAAATTCCTTATGTATCTAATCACTCTTGACCAAATAAAGTATTCTGCTCTATTCTCCTTCTGTTCTTGTTGTGTACTGGATTCTTTTCTTGAATGAAGAGACAAGGCGAGTAAGTTCAGGCAGGAACATGCTTTTATTGTAGTGCAGGAACTGAACTGGGAAACAGGGCTGCAAATGCAGCTATTTATACCCTGGCCTCTAGGTGGGGGCCAATAGGTTTAAAGCAACATATTGCTGCCCTAGAGGCAACCAATAGCAGCCCTGGAGATGGGCTGTCTGAGGAGCTGGGGCCGTTAGCCAGCTTCTTGCTTAAGCATCCTTCCAGCATTCAAAACCCACGTGGTGCACTCAGTTAAACAAGGCCCAATACATTACAGTTCTATTCTATTTTCTATTCATATATCTGGCAAACAATCATAGCAAAGCAATAGTGGGACAATCTTCCTTAGTCCAGATCCACTTTGTTATGTATTGAGCTTTTGGGAAGACCTTATCACGTGTACGCTGGAAAGCTAACGGTTCTCCAGCAACACAGATGGGACTTTCCAGTCCGGGCTGCAGTCAACTTGGCGGGAATGATGGGTTCAATCTGATTGGTTGTTCAGACTATGGGAAACTATATAAAGACTGCATGGATACCCCTAACCCTCAGTACAGTTAAAGTTATGAATAAAGCAACTATTCTTCTGTACTCATCTGCCTGGTGTCTTTCCTGCTCGTCCAAACCCGAAACATAACACACTTCTTTGCCCATAATTGCTCTATAGAAAGAAAAATCCTTCCTAGCAGAGGAACACAGACATTATAGGAAGGGCTCTTTCTGCGAGGCTAATAAAACATCTCAAACTAGTGAGATGGAGCTACTAGAGTGTCAATAATATTTTCCCTGGTAAATCAATCATAAAAATATGGTCTTCATCAAAAAGTCCTGTCACAAAGTATTCACCTTGTAACACTGACTTTGCCTTTTCTGGATCATGGTAGTAATCCCAAGAACCAGAAGAAATATGTGTTTTAAAAAGGGAACCTGGCAAAGATAGGGACTGTGAGTGCATTTATTTTGCCAATGTAAACATCTTTCAGGAACATATAATGGAAGAGGGAGAAGGAAATGGGTAAGGGAGTATCTTTGGGATCTCAGCAAAGCCACAAGGAAACCAGAATCCAATTGTCTGCAGTGAAATTGAAGCCATACCGTTAACTTAATGCTTCTTAGCAGAAGCCTCTAAGCTGTCGTACAATATATACAAGGCAGATTGCTTTGTAAAGCAACATATTAGCATGCACACCACTCCCCCCCCAAAAAAAACCCATTGAGGCAAAAGTTTATCTTCCTGGCTATGCTGCATGAGAATGGACTATTACATACAGTGAGTGACTAGTATTTATCATGCTTCAAAAGCCAGCTAAATACAGAAGATGCAAACAGTAGCAAAATCACTTAAAAATGTCCTTTTACGAGGACACACATTCATTTATTTGTGGAGGGAAGGAATGGAGGTACCTAATTACATTTACATCTGACTTCCAAGGCCAAGGTTGAACTTGAAAAATATCTCCCCTTGCCAGCAGTCTTTAGTTGCCCACATGAGCAGGTAAAAATGGAAATCTTGGGGAGTGTGACAAGAGATGTGCCTCAGTAAATGCATTTGACTCCAAGGGTACTACTTTGTTCTATACTTAGGTCCTTTCTTCTTTTTAGTACTCACAACCCTGGTGGTGACGCTTCAGCAACTGAGCATCTTTATATTCTGAAATAAAACGCAAGTTAAAAAAAATTATATAGCAGTGTCAGAGCTTACGATGGGAAGAGCTTGGGAAGAAGAGGAATGAGCCAGAAAGGGAAGCAAAATAATAACATCTTTCTTCATTACATATAGATAGCACTTTGATCTTGTTTTTATACCTGTCATGCTTTCCCCCCCAGAGAATCCTGGGAATTGTATTTAATGAGGGGAGCAAAAATGTCCCGTCACAAATTCAGATTTATTCATTTTTTTTTAACCACAGAACTAACACTTCCTAAGGTTCTACTGACAGCAGCAATGTTTGAGAAGCCTCCAGTGCTATGCACAGTTATTTGAACTTCTGTGGTACATATTAAACATTTGTTAGGAAGTAAACCTTCTGCGACTTACTTCTGAATAAAAAAATGTCTCAAAGTGTAAGGTGTTGAAATAATCAGACAGAATTGCAAAATATTTTTTTAAACAGCAGATACTATTTAGGGAGCACAAAATTGGGGGGGAAACAGCAGGGGGAAAAACAGTCTGTCAAAGTTGCTTTGCCTATCTGGTTGGAAAACAGATATTTCTGCAAGTTCTTTTGAATAAAAAGGGTGCTATTAATAGCAGGGCTGAGATTAAAGCTAGTAGTTCACATACAAGGAACATTGTATTTTTATGAAACTCATTTACAAAAGACCCTACATATTGTGGAAGACAAATTTAAAGATATATCTATGAAAGTGAATACAATCCTTTACGATAAGCTTCTTAATTTCTCACAAAACTGAGTACTGTATTCTGTGATTAAACATTTTGAAGAACACAGATAAACTCCATTTTTTGTCATGTATTTTTCATGCAGAATCTATTAAGAAACATTAGACTTGGTCAGCTCTGAATTCTTGAAAAAATATTTCACCCTTCTTCAAAATACTCAGCATATGCAAAAATCCACAAGTAAATGTTAAGGGCCTTCTCTGCTGTTGCTTCTACCATTTGGAACATCTTTCGCCCCACTGTGAGGTTGGCCCCAATCCTCCTATCCTTTCATAAGGGCCTAAAACCTGGCTCTTTCAGTTGGCCTGGGGCCCAATGAAGGAACAGCACAAAGGAGGTGGTTAATCAAGTCACAATGGGTCCCACCTACCCCCTCACTCTGCCCCCGCCCTTCCCATGTGTCCTTAGGTTTTAAAGTTGATTTTAATTAGCTATGTTTTTTTATTGAAAAGTTTTACAATTTTTAAATACAATGAACTGCCTCCTCCCCCTCCCCTCTCCCCAACCCTCCCCTACCCTACCCTCCCCCCTCCCCGACTTCCCAGAGCTGAATACAGGGTATAATAATACAAACATAAACTAAAATATGCTAACAACAAAAATAAAACATTAAGTTCTATTGGACTTTAACTCTCCATAGTCATAATACTAATAAAGTATAATTAGCTATGTTTTTAATTGTACATGTATAGATGTATTTTTATAATTGTAAGCCGGCCAGAGTTACCATATGGTAAAATGGGAGGCCAATAAATTTTATAAAAAAAATAAAAAAATAAGCAGACAAATCCTATAAAGGCCTATTCAGATTTGTTTCAATAGATTCCGTGATATGTCTATGATACTGACTGTTATGTACTGGGCTTTTTGAGGGAATACCACGTGGGTTGCTGAAGCAGCTAACGGCTCTCCAGCAGCCCAGACTACAAGTCTCCTGTGCTGCAATTGGCTATCTCCAGGTGGCAATGGTTGATTCAAACCTATTGGCTGCCGCCTAGGGGCTACACTATATATTGCGGCTGGTTGCAGCCATTTTCCTCAGTACAGTCACAGCATTAAATAAACAATGAGTTACCTTGTACTCCATTTTGCGTCTTCATTCCTGCATCAAAGAACCCGCTATTTAACAGTGGTGACGAGGGTGGGATCCACTGAGTAAAGAGCTGAAGTCTATGAGGGAAAGGCAGCACAAGCCGGAGGGAAGAGGCATTTTTCCCCCCCTCTCAAGGTCGGCTAGGAAGCTATGCTAGCGACCTCGTGCTCAGTGGACTCATTCCCTGAGCCTGGAAGCAAAACTCGGAAGAACGCAGGAACCAGAAAGAAAGAATGCCGAAGGTTGGAAAACTGCAAGAATTCAACGTGAAACACCCAGAGGAATGGCCTTCATATTTATCGCAAGTAGAAAACTACCTCAGAGCCAATCAGATCACAGAAGAAGGACTGAAGGCCACAACGCTACTCTGCATGTGTGGCCAGGCAACCTTTGATTTGGCTGAGAACCTTTTTGCGCCGACACCAATCAAAGCGGTCTCCTACGCAGATCTCAAAAAGAAGCTAACCAGGCACTTCCAGGCCAAGATGTCTGAAATAGCTTGGCGGTTCAAGTTCGACCAAAGAGTGCAGCTACCCGGGGAGTCAGCTTCAGAATTCATAGTGGGCCTAAGGCATGCTGCACGCCTATGCAAATTTTCAAATTTAGAAGAGCGATTACAAGACCAGCTCATCTGTGACCTAAGGGACAGAATGCTTCAGCAGAGACTATTTGCTAGGCCAAATTTAACATTTTCTGACGAGGTGATGGCCGACAAAGCTGCCTGGGGCACAGTTCAGACAGTACAGCCCACCAAATTGACAAAGTTCAAGGAAACAGTCCACCTTGAGGACGCCAAAGGCACCAGAGAACCTTCCGAGGAAGAAGAACCTGAAACCAACCAACTCCAAAAGCAACCCAACGTGCAACACCGCAACAGCCAGCAGCGAGAGGACAGTTTCAAGGCAGTTCTCTTACCAAGATGTAAGGGGTGCGGCAGCAATCATTTTCACGCCAATGCCAGATTTTGTTCAGCGACATGTAGAGCTTGCAGAAGGACAGGCCACATTGCAGTGGTTTGCAGAGCCCGCCAGAGAGACCAGCCACCCAAACACCAGTTGGAAGAACCGACTAGGAGAGGTACTGGGGCCCAGGGTCCTGTTAGTGTGGGATTTTTCAGAAGCCATAGAAGCATATGCCGCACCGGGGCTCGATGCCTCCTCAAACCCAAACTTAAGCTCATGGTATAGCTACAAGGAGTTCCATGTAAGATGGAATTGGACTCTGGCTCTGCAGTCTCAATCATTTCTCAAGACACTTTTAAGGCGCAGTAACAATTGGGCCAAACTAAGACCCTCAGATATAATACTAATGGATTTTCAAAATGCTCACGTTAAAGTTAAGGGAGAAGCCACGTTGTTGGTAAAGTTTAAAGGTTTTTTGGGCATTTGGATGTAATAGTAGTAGGGGGCCAGAGAATGAGTCTCATTGGACTCAATTGGTTTGATGCCTTAGGTATTCAGATTACTGGCATAAACCAGACACAAACTACAGACCTCGTGTCAGTGTGCGAGGAATATGCAGATGTTTTTGATTCAACCCTTGGAACATACACAGGCCCGCCTATCTCATTTAAGCTAGATCCCAATGTAGTTCCAATCAGGGTTAAGCCTTGTAGGGTCCCCTTTTGCCTTAAAACATAAAACTGATTCTGAAATTGATAAGCTTGTAGAACAGGGCTTGTTACAGCCTGTTGATGGTGGGGAGTGGGAAACTCCTATAGTCACTCCACTTAAAGCCAACGGGGAAATTCGCATTTCAGCAGACTACCACTGCCACTAATGGATCCAGATCCGGCTCCTGTTGCTAGAATATTATCCATACAGGACATACCTGAGTTTCCCCTCCGTGCAGGGGACATTACTGCTGAAACTGCCACAGATAAAATACTTAGTAGAGTGTTGTCATGGGTATACATGGCCAGGTTGGAAAAAAGTCCAGGCTCAAAATTTCAAAGCTATTTTGTCAGGAAGCGTGAGTTATCTACCCATAAAGGTTGCATATTATGGGGAAACAGAGTCATAATTCCCACTTCCCTAAGACACAGGGTTTTACAATCATTACATGAAGGCCATCCAGGCATTGTCAGAATGAAAGCTTTGGCTAGAAGCTACCTCTGGTGGCCTGGCCTTGATAAGGACATTGAAGCTCAAGTCCATGGTTGTTATACATGCCAGCAATCTAGGCCTGAAATGCCACAGGCTCCAATTCACAGGTGGGAGGAAACGCACACTCCCTGGTCTAGGGTTCACATAGACTATGCTGGGCCCTTTCAGGGACAGCTCTTCCTTATAGTAGTGGATAGCCATTACAAATGGCTAGAAATAATTCCAGTTCCTGACATGACTACTGCTAGGACCATCCAGGTGCTGAGAAAACTCTTTGCCACACATGGGTTGCCAGATGTCTTAGTTTCAGACAATGGGGCCCAATTCACTGCTGCTAAATTTCAGGCCTTCCTTAGAGCTAATCTCATCAGACATGCAACATCTGCACCTTTTCATCCATCTTCTAATGGTCAAGCTGAATGCATGGTGAGGACAATGAAGGAGGCACTCAACCCATTCTAGGTTGCTGGAGCAGCTAATGGCTCTCCAGCAACCCAGACTACAAGTCTCCTGTCCTGCAATTGGCTATCTCCAGGCGGCAATGGTTGATTCAAACCTATTGGCTGCCACCTAGGAGCTAGACTATATATTGCAGCTGGTTGCAGCCATTTCCCCCAGTACAATCACAGCACAAAATAAATGATGAGTTAACTTGTACTTCATTTCACGTCTTCATTCCTGCATCAAAGAACTCACTATTTAACACTGACCATTGAAGCATTCTCTATATGTGTTCCTTAGAGAGGGAATCTGAACTGAGCAATCAAGCTTTCAAAAATATAATATGTTTTTACAGGGAAGAAAAGTAGAAAGAAGAGATATGAGATTAGCAATCTTGAGAGAGAGGGGGGGAGGGAGGGGGGAGAGAGAGAGAAAAAAAGAGAGAGAGATTTTATTGTTTTTTAACTATAGCAATCTCCAGTGCCTGGTGTACAGCGTGTTGTCTTGGTTTACATTTTAACAAGAAAAAAAAGGACAGTAATAATTAATTAACAGTCGATGATTAAATTTGATAATTCCATAATGAATATGTTAATTAATAATACATTTATTTGATCTTCCCTTCTCCCATTTGTATTTTCCTTCTTCAACCTTAGCCAAAATATGCTTCTTAATATTTTCAATATATAAATGATTAGGTATAGACATTTTTTATATTTATACAAATAATAATAATCTCCATATATAATATTTTTTTCAGCTTATATTATTCTCATAATATAATGGGGCACCCCTCCTTCACAGTCACCTCTCCGGGGCAACTTCAGACTCATCTAGGGTCTCCCAAGCAGGAAGAAACTAGCCGATGCAAAACCCAGATGTCCTGAGATTAGCAATCTTATGAAACACAGAGCAATCAGAAAGACACAGAATAATGCCTTATTTTTACATGTACATATATTGCCCTACTGTGGTCAGCAGGTAATTTACAGATAAGAGTCAATGCCGTTGAATTCACACCTCCAACACAGGAAATCACTAACAACATTTTTTAAAAAAACAAGATGATAGTCAATTTCTAATGACAACAACTTGTCCAGAATGATATTAATCAGCCTCTGGTGATGGCAACTTGCCTAGAACAATGGTGGTCAGTCTCTGGTGACAGCAACTTGCCTAAAACAATGGCAGCCAGTCTCTGGTGGCAACTACTTGTCCAGGACAATGTTAATCCATCTTTGATGACAACAACTTGCCTAGAATGATGACAACCTATCTCTGGCACTGGCAGAGGCCTCCCTTGTCTGCTCTCCTCACCCCTCTCTGACCTCACTCCATGTAATACCTTTTTATCTCCCTCAGCTGATCCTATAAAGAAAAAACCCTTACCTCCCACTAAAAGATGTATGTCAAACTCTTCCCTAACTCTCCCTCTGCCTAACTTACTCCAATGAGGGAAAGGAATTAAAACTCCCCAAACTACTCACTCTCTCTCTCTCTCTCTCTCTCTCTCTCTCTCTCTCTCTCTCTCTCTCTCTCTCTCTCTCTCTCTCTCTCTCTCCCCCTCTCCCTCTCCCTCTCCCTCTCTCTCCCTCTCTCTCCCCCTCTCCCTCTCCCTCTCTCTCCCTCTCTCTCCCCCTCTCTCTCCCCCTCTCCCTCTCCCTCTCCTGCTTCAAGCAAACATTTCCAACCAGCCGCTCTTACCCTCTCTCTCTGCCTGGCCTGCTTCAGGCAAACAACTCCGGCAAGCTACATCTACTCTCTCTCTCTGCCTTCCTCACCCCAACTCCACTACACAAGGATCAAGGATTCAACAGCTGAATGCTAATCCCATTCTAGGATTTACAATATCAACAAGCACAAACACCCTGCAGCAATTCTGAACAGCAGAAAAAGGAAACAGATGACCATACAACATTTTCCAACAAAATTGATATCCATGCAACTTCATCAAAATGTGCCTGACCATTCAACCCAGTATAGCACAACCAACATAAGCTGTGAAAAGGATAACACTGCCATACATCAAAAACATCTCAGAAACCACCAATAGACTATTACTATATAACCACATGGGATCAGCGTAGCACACAAACCAACTAAAGCTCTCCAAAATATCCTAAATTAAAAGATCCAGCAGCCCCAGAAGAAAATAAATAGCAGTCATCCACAACATACAGTGTAAAGTCCACAACAGCCATTATGTACCACACAGAAGACTAACAGAACACATACATGAACACCAATTAGCAGTCAGAAGACTGATGAAAACTTTTTGATTTCACAATATATGGACAGACTTAACTATAGTTTCAACTGGAAAGCTGTGACCATGATGGACCAGGTCAAGTCCAAAGACACTAGAGAATTCCTGGAAACATGGCACCCTGACAAATTGGTCATTATACCATGGCAAACCTCAAGGAAGAGCTGGAACAAATCATCACACTACAGCACAGGGAGATGCTGGCTACCCCCATCATGAATACTTCCCAGAGGCATGTCAGAAAAATAAAAATCAAACTTCTATTGAAACTCCTAAAACTAAACCCCAGAAACAAAGAGACACCAGAGTTGACATGTCCAGCAAAGGATGAGAAAAAGGTGAAATATTTGGGGGCTATGTTGACAAATACAAATATAAAATTATTTCAAAACAACTATGTACCTCTTTGGAATGATATTAAAAAGGACCTACAAAAATGGGACAAATTGCATTTATCATTAATGGGTAGGATCTTTGTAATTAAGATGAACGTTTTACCAAAGATGCTTTTTCTGTTCCAGACACTAACAATACTTGCAACTGATGCTCCATTTAAACAATGGCAAACGGGTATTTCCAAGTTTATATGGCAAGGGGAAAAAACCAAGAACTGGATATAAGTTATTGCAAGATGCTAAGGAAAGAGAGGGTTTGGGTTTACCAGATTTGAAATTCTACTTTGACACACACTGCCTGGCCTGGTTAAAAGAGTGGGTGAACGTCCAGAATAAGAGGCTACTTGATTTGGAGGGTCATGAATTAAGGTTTAGATGGCATGGTTATTTATGGTACGATAAAGTTAAAGTTAATGTTGATTTTAAAAAATCATTTTGTTAGATGTGCCATACTAAGGTTATGGAACAAATACAAAACATGATTCACCACAAAGTTGCCTCTTTGGGTGTCCCCAAAGGAAGCTTTTTAAAGAAAAAGTAAAGGTTGCAAAGCTGGACTGGTGGACTTATGGTAAAATAATATTCCTTCAACTCAAGTTGAGGGAAGAATTAGAATCAGAGGGCTACGCTTGTCATTGGTTTACATATCAACAACTGAAAGAAAGATTCAAATTAGATAAAAAGAGTTTGACTTTCTTAAAAATAAATTGGAAATCTTATTGTGTGGTAGTGATGAACATATTATTGCTAAGGTTTATCAAATGTTATTGAAACTGAATTTTGAAAGTGAACATGTAAAACATTGTATCATTCAATGGGCAAGGAACTTTGGATATAATCTAAGGCTGGAACAATGGGAGAATGTGGGTGAAAATCTTAAAATTTACACTGAATTATAATTTAAAAGAAATGTTTTATAAGATGATTTACCACTGGTATTTAACACCAAATAAGTTATCTAGAATGTATAAAGGTATTTTAAATGAATATTGGAAATGTAAGTGTAGAGAAGGGACCTTTTACCACTTACATTGGACATGCGATAAATATCGAGAGAAATATTGGAGTAGGATTCATATTCTAATACAGAAAAGTCTTAAAGTAAAGATAAATATGAAACCGGAAATTTTTCTTCTGGGCTTAATGGAAAAAGAATTGGAAAAAAAATTGGAACTCTGATCTTATATATGTTGATGGCACCAAGACTGCTGTATGCACAGAAATGGAAGGACATTTCGATTGCCACTATGGACAAATGGCTACAGAAGCTGAGATGGCTAAACTGACAGTTTTGATTAAAGAAAAGAATATAAGTACTTTTGTTTCTACATAGAGACTGTTTCTGGACTTTGTGCTTGAGGTGGGAAAAAAATAAAACTTTGATTTTGGGTTTTACTGATTAGATTGATTTGTTGTTAGAGAAGTGGCTAGTTTATACTATTATGGAAAAGTAAAAAGTTGAGGCTCAATGTTAATGCTTCATTCTCCTGGAACAGAGGACGTCGGAAGTTAATGTCTTTTTTTATTCTTTTTCCCTTGTTCCCCTCACTTTTCTTTCCCTTTTCCCTCCCCACTGTATCCCACTATTTGCTTTGTATTTTGTATTTTATTCTATAATCTAATAAAATGTACAAAAGAAAAACATGTCCTGTTCACTACAATATTCTACAGAAAAGCCTTAATTATAGCACAGATTATGCTAAATAACGAGAATTCTTTGCAGCCTTAGAAGGAGCATTTAAAACAACTGGACTTCACACAGAGATCTAAGAAAACACAGACAAGCCATCAACTTACAGCAAAGGATAGAGCAACCGTCAGAAATCTTTAAAACATCAGACAAGATATAGAAATTAAAGGACTGGAGATAAAAGATGCCAAATATAAACTACAAGCGTTTGTAGATGACATGGTTTTTATATTGGAAGATCCATTGGAAACAAGCACTAAACGTGTGGAGAAAATAGAAAAATTTGGAGATGTGGCAAATAAACAGAGAAAAGACTAAAGTGGTAACAAAGAATCTAACGGAAAAACAAAAAAAAATCATCAACAAAAAAAAACAAATCTTCAAATAGTTAAAAAAGTCAAATATTTGGGGATTTATCTAACAGCAAGATATGTAACAATAAAAGAAGATAACTGTGTAAGACTTCTAAAACAAATAAAATTGGATCTGGAAAAGTGGAAAAACTTACGACTTTCAATGCTGGGGAGAATAGCAATGGTGAAAATGAATATCTTACCCAAAATGCTCTTTTTATTTCAAATTATTCCTGTAAGGCTAGGAAAAGCCTTTTTTGATGAACTGAATACAACAATACTGAAATTTATCTGGCAAGGAAAAAAAGCTAGAATTAGAGTGAAAATGCTACAAGAAGCGAAAGAAAATAGAGGATTTGGACTGCTGGACTGGACATTATACTACCAAGCAACTATTTTAACATGGCTTAAAGAATGGATAAGGCTTAGAGACAAAAGACTGTTATACCTAGAGGGGCATGACTTACAAATTGTTTGGCATGCCTTTCTGTGTTGTGGGAAGAATAAAACACATACCAGTAGATACTTTCAAAGCCACTTTATAAGAAATGCACTTCTTTCAAAATGGGAAAGAAATAAAAGCAAAAAAATTATATTAAGATACCTGGATGGCTTTCAACAATGGAAGCTTTCGCTTACCCAAATTTAATTAATTGCAACAAAGTTGTTACTTATAAAGATATTTATGTGTTCTGCATAGCTACTGTGCATGTAAATTGAGTAACTTCTGCTATGTAGTTTTAGCAACTACGTCTGGATAGGAATTGAATATCTTGCAGATGATTGTGGGTGGTGTGGCTTGCAGCCAAGAGATTACTTACTATCATGCTCAAAGCTGCTGTACTGCCTTTATGCAGCCTCAGCCAGGGAGTTGCCTTCTTTTTCGAATTAAAATGAAGGAGAAAAACTGCTTTAAAGGATATCAACCTAAAAGCAGAAAGTGCCACAGGGCTGCGTGCTTAGCCCCTACCTATATTTACTGTACACATACGATTGTGTATTGTCCGACCCATCCACTGTGATCATTAAGTTCACAGATGATACCACCATAGTGGGTCTTATTACAGGTGGAGATGAAACAGCATACGGGGGGGAGGTACAAAAACTATCCTTATGGTGTTTAGAGAACAACTTGCACCTGAACATCGGCAAGACAAAGGAGATGGTGCTAGACTTCCGGAGGAAAAGAGAGGAACCTGCCCCACTTTACATCGGGGGGGGGCGCTGTGTGGAGACAGTCTCCTCCTTTAAATTCCTGGGAGTCTACCTCTGTGAAGATCTTACCTGGAAAGTCAGTACAACCCAGGTGGCTAAAAAGGCCCAATAGAGACTCCACTTCCTCACGGTCTTGCAGAAGAACAGGGTAGAACAACAACTAATAACCTTCTTTTACCAGTCTACTATAGAGAGCATCATCTTGCACTGTATTGTGGTTTGGTATGCTGGCCTGACAGCCGCGGATAGGAAGATATTACAGAGGGTGGTGAGCGCAGCACAAAACATCGGGTAGGAGATATAGAAGTATAGCCAGCCACACCAACAGGCAGAAGAACAGCTTCTATCCATGGGCTGTCAGGCTCCTGAACAGGAAATAACTCTATGTAAGATTGACTTGCGAGGCCGGTGTGTTGTGCAATTAGCTCACATGGTGTAACAAGATGGTGGGTTTGTTGTCACTGTGAGTTGGGGGGCGGCACGAAGGGAGGCTCAGCCAATCTCACTGTATACATGTTGTACTTTGATAATAAAGGTTCATTCAAGATTGAGATTTAAGAAAGTTTTAAATGGATAAAGGGGAGTGATTCTAGAAAACAGAAAAATATTTGTTTCTTTGATGAACATGCCTTTAAAAATAGTAAAATTATCTAGGCAAACCAGATCATCATGGTAATATTATTTATGATTAAAAAAGTAGATAATTGGTGGATTATATAAAATGTCAAGATCAGGATAAAACGAGTCAGACAGTGTGACTGTAGCTACAGACAGAGTGCTTCTTGGGACTAGTGTGTTAAAGAGAAAAGCAAAATAGAGGAAAAAAGAAACTTGCCTTTTATTTTTGACCTGGTGATTGACATACTTTCACTTTGGGCTATAAATGTGACAATGGGGACCACAAGAAAAGCAGTAGTGGGAAAGCTTTGTGTTGCCAAAGGCGGACTTGACAAGATATAATCAGAAAGATAAGGGAATGGGGAAAACCTGGAAAGCAACTCATGATTTTTTTAGAATGGTGATGCTTAATTCCATCAAGGGTCACAGCTTGTCCTCTCTGGCCTTATGTCATATATCTGAACAATGCATTTGCAAATGCCATAAAAAGCACATAGCGTTCTTTTCGTTACTTGAATGGGTCTGCCTAAAACTCAATAGAAGTTCTTAGCAGTTAAATTGTTGGCAATTATATCTAACCTTATCAAAGACTTCTTAGACTAATTACTACTATTATGTGTGTTTCCCATCATCTCTGGTCAAATTATGCCCTAAGTAGAACAGAAATAGCTATACTGGATAGATTGACCTTGATCAGCATTTTTATATCCTTAGGTGAAGCCGCATGTTAAATCTTATGATCACTGATGCAGTACAAATTAATTTTCTTTAATATCGACTTTTATTTAACATTTTACTTTTAGAATACCTTTGTGACATATCAGTGTTTGATTGTCATGATATTATATACTAAAAGGTATAGAGAATCCTCCCAAAAGAAGGAAAGAGTCTTATTATAACAGATTTGTAATATGAAAATATTTTGTCTGTCCCATAAAAGGGCTAAAAGCAGGGGAGGATCACACTTTTTCTGCCTGAAAGGATCAAGAAATCAATAGCAAGTCCCACATCAATCCAACTCAGACCAAAAATGTAGTTACAAAAAGAAACATCCTGAGCACAGCCTGTGTTGCATTTATTTTCTGTTTCTGCAAACAACCAGAACTAATGTGCCAGCATCAAACAGCCTTGCTTTTTGTGGACAAAAAAAGTTTATTACTTTATTGTTTAAACAGTTTTACTTCTTACTAACCAGTGAAAGAAGCTATCCAAATTGTTGAACACTGTAGATTTATGTGGGAAAAGTGTTGCACATGTCCTCTCAAAATCTTGTTAGCCACTGACTCTGAAAAATGCTGGAACAGTATGATCTATGACCCTTTAAATTAGCATTGCAACAATAATCGCTATTGGAAAAGTTTACCAGTTTGAAGTAATTCATTATTTCTGTACACACTGAAATGCCTTTTTGCAAATTTTCAGAGGATTTCAGAGTTTGGCAAGCGGCACCTGAAAGCACAGATGGATTAAATCTATTTGCTAAAGACAGAAGATTGCATAACAGTAGACCTTTCTGTAAATCTGTGTAACTTAATAAATTTAGTCTAAGGTGATATCTCATTTTGTACAGAAATTAATTTTTTAAAAAAGGTTGTGGGTATTCCAAGTTGTATTCGACAGGAACATTGCACATTTCATCAATATTTTTGCATCAAACTCATAAAATAAAGAACAGCACACTGATTCCTGATTATATGCTCACTTTGGAAAACATTGATGAAACACTTTTTAAATATACAATGTACATAGTAATACTATTCTAGAGAGCAAAAATTATTGAAGTGGCTAAGGCACCTGGCTATAGAAGCTAGGAGATTGTGAATTCTAGTCCCCCACCCCACCCCTTAGGCCCAACTGGATATCCTTGGGCCAGTCAATTGCAAGCTACTTCTGAAAAATCTGCCAAGATAACTGTAGGGACTAGTCTACGCAATCACCAAGAGTCAATGCTAATCTGAAGGCAAAAAAATAAAAGCTATCCTAAGGCTGTTTCTCTAGTAACCCTAACCACGTCCCATTATGGATAATATCTCTCTTTTTTTATTGATGGAGATGCTTTTTCAATCCTACAAAGCTAAAACAAAACACAGCTGTGGATACAGTTGTCATTATCAGCTCAAGGTTTTTCCTATCTGATTTGAAAGCAAATGAAAGCAACATATAACAAAACTCCTTGACTGCAAGCCTTGACGTTTCCAACATGTCATGTGTTTGGTGCAATGTCTGGCTGTGTTAGGACATCTTAATGATGATACCTTTGAGAACTAGCAAAAATCTGGACTACTCTAGAAAATGACAACTGTGAAATGACTTATGCCAAGTAGAATTCATGATTAAATAGAAATCAGTCATGCACCTCTGGCCAAATGATAATTTTGTTTGACCTGCCAGGTTGCACAAGCCAGGAATGTACTCAACTTCTGCCCAATACATACAAAATTTGGCCAGAAGCATCATTGTAGGCAGATGAATTGGTAAAGAACAGCTGGCAAGATCTCAAACTACGTTCCAAAATCTCACTGCCCAGAAGCTACAATCTGACTAACTTGTACCGGTCATAAAAGCCACCATATGTACCCAGTCTCTATTGCAACTTTAAGAGACTGAGAAAATCTAGAAATCGATATCCATATCTCTTAAAGTTGCTCTTGAAGTTACTCTATACATAAAGGCCTATTAAGGGAACTAGAAGGAAGGGCTGTAATTTACATTCATCTAATCTTTCCAGAGCTCCCTGAATTAAAGAATTTTAGAATCACCAGTCAAGATTCAGCCAGAATAGTTAGGAATACCTCAAAATCTCAAACAACATCATAGTGGCTAATGTATGAGAGTTAGAAAAAAAATGGAGGCAGTAAGGAATAGGTAACAGTTCTTTCAGAGTGCCTGTAGCAGCAGCAGAAACAACAACTGGAGCTTGGGATAACTGCTATTTTCTTCAGGGAGTGTGTGTGTGGTTTTGTTTTTTGTTTTTTTGAAGAGAAGTCATATGGTGGTTTGTTTTAGCATTACTGTAACACCTTAACTTTTCTTAAAAGAAAGGGAAAATAAGAGCTCTATTGGTTGACTAGATCAGGGTCCCCAGCCCACAGGCCACAGTCCACTACTAGGCCATGGCCTATTTGGAAACACAAGAGACAGGCTGACGCACATTCGCATAGCTCCACTTGTGCGAACAGCAGCTGCTCGCATGGTCCAGTTCCCCTATTTCCCCCCCAGCCAGACCGCCAAGCTGCAAAGGTTGGGGACCTCTGGACTAGATGGTGGCTCCCATCCTCACATGTCAGAGGGATTTCTAACTCACCAAGTTCTCTGGCCAAAATCTTTCAGATTATCCAGATTAAATGGCTTGCACTATTTTGGAGGGTTCTAACCATTTTTCATTACTGTAGGAAGAAGAGGATTCGTTTTGTACGATAGTACGTTTCTGGTTTGATTGTTATTTTATCTTCTAAAATGCAACAAAATGGGATGTTTAAAAGAGCTGTGCAGCCATGCAGTCTGTTGATCATTGCGTGCATTTAAGACATTTCCGTACTGTGTCCCCGTTTGAGACTTACTAATGCATGAGAATTATAAACTGCTTCAATTCAGGTTTTTTTTAACCTTTTTTTTAAACAAAAATCCATATAGGGGCTATGTTTTCTTTGTAAGCTGCATAAATTATTCATTTCATCCTGCTTGTTGTTTTTCTAGGAATATCTATTAAGTAGTTTGGAGAACAGAGATTTATGTATCTGCTTTTGGCGTATAAAAGCCTTGAACAGCAAATGGAAACTGGTCAATGCAAACAGAAAGCTAAAACATCTGCCATTCCTAATAAATCAATGGCACCTCTTAGAGGTTTGTGTGTTAGAATCCTCCTATTCACATAAAATAAAACACCAAGTCACAATACACTGTGTTATGTAGGAAGCCAAATATCATAGCCCATCATGCCATTTCAAATATCTTCAGAAAGCAACTTGAAAATGCAGTTTGCAAAATAATGCATTTGCAAATTGTATTTGATTATGTGGGAAGAAAAGCAAGGGTGGTACAGTATATTGATTAAGATGGGGAAGACCAGCTTCAAAGCCACCTGAGCCAAGGAAGTTCACGATGTAGGAGAAGATAATGCAGAGCTAGGGGGAAGAATTAAGTGAGTCATGCAGGAGCAATGGATATTCACCAAATTTTATTAGGCAATACAATGGACCAGGTGAACCTGTCCACCACCAGCATGAAAACACCTTCACGGCATGGATAACACTGCTGTATATTCACGGTGTATCCAAAGCCACGGTGTGCATATTGGCCCCCTACAAGGTTGGTGTTGCCCACAAACCTGATCGGACCTTGCGGGCTCATATCATGCACCCTAAAGATCCACTCCCCAATGAAGAGAAGTCCTCAGTCATATATAGGATGCCATGTGAAAACTGCCATTGTAATTATATTGGGGAGACTGCAAAATGACTGAGGACCAGGGTACACGAACATGAGCTCGCCATTAAAAGACAAGAACAGCACTCACAAGTGTGGGCACACATGGCCAACACAATCACACCTTCAATTTGGCTGGGGCCAAGGCGATCGCCTGTGATAACACCAAGGGTGGACGATTATTCAAGGAAGCTTGGTTTTCTGACCACTCCTCGATCAATCAGCATATTGACCTCCCCCCTGGGTATCAAGCCCTCAGGGGTTGGGAAGAGGAGCGGCATGCATGATGCGAATGCAGACAACGCGAGCAAGACCAGAACTGCATAATTACACAATTACCCCCCACCGCAGAATGTAAAAAAGAGGAAGAACAACTATTTAGAGCCTCTGGCATGAAAACACGGGAAATGACAAGAGCAATGACTATAGCTAATAGGACTGAGACCAATCCTCTTTCGACAGCAGGCACTTAGAGAAAATCACACTCCATAGGAACGAATGCGAGGCGACTCGAAAGAATACGACTGGTTGAAACAAACAGAGCAGTGATGCACTCTATGAGTGGAGTGCAGAAACGCTGATAATATAAATGTAGTTTCCCTACTCCGATGATTTCATCCTGACGATGTTGGTAGTTAGCCAATGAAAGCTTGATTTTTAATAAAACTGTTTTAGTTTTCTACCTTATCCCAGTGTTTGGATTTCTTGTTCTGATTTAAATATCCCAGGGATTCATATTTTTAGTTTGATTAAGGAGTGTATCTATGTATGTATGTATGTAAGTTCTCTAGGTTTGCCAGCTAGCTTTTACAAGATTTACACAGACTTTATGCAATTCTCAGGTGTGTTCACATTAGTATTTAAGCATTTAATTAAAAGTCTCAAATGCACAAACATACAATGTTTGCAATTCATAAGTTCAGGAAATTCTGATAAAAGTCTCAAAATATAGGGAAAAAAGAGATCATACTTTGAAAGTAAATCATTTGTAGATGAAAGAACAAGCCTGTAGTCTTGCAAGACTAAAGGTTACTTTATATGTCTCTTTATCCTTTCTACATTTTAAAATGGGACAGATGAGTGTATGTAATAAAAATAAGAATTATTGTTATAAGCACCATTCAACAATTAAACAAAATACAAATTACTAAGTTCTCCCAGTAATAATTTCTTCTATTTCACACGGGCAGCTGTTGCATTATTTGTCTTACTGAAAATCTAAGGAAAAAAAATAGAGAAAGAATTACTGGAATTTTATTTTCTTAAACAATGAAGTAAACAAATCAAATAAATAAATGAAACTGACTATTCGGCATTACGATACAATATTTCTTATTCAAAGTCTTGCCATCTCTGTGATTATAATCATTTATTTTGGAAATTAGCATCCTGGAAAATTCTCTGGGTTAGCTCCAGATTACATTTGCTCACAAGGAAGAAAGCATGGGATTATTCTCCATAGTGGATGAGGATAAGACAAGATCCAAAAGGTAAAAACTTTACGAGAGAGATATCCAAACTTAAAACAAGAAATAATTGTTTGATGTGGGACCTATTAAATCAGTGAAAGAGCTTACCTCTTGGAATCATGACTATTTGAAGTTTTCAAACAAAGGTTAAACAATCAATTGTGTGGGATGAAATGAAGATTCCTGCCTTAGTACTAGAAGACTGCCGAGATCTCCTTCAGCCCTAAAATTATAAGATTCCATGAAATCCTGCTTCATTTCAGTTTAAGGTATTCTTATGATGCATACAGTAGTTTTCTGTGCAATCTGAACTTAAATAAGAAACTACCAAATCTTAATTAATTCTATTCTCCAAAGGCTTTGTGTTATATGGAAATAATTGTATATTAGTAAGGGCAATTGTACGTGGTCTGATTTTCCCATCTCCCCAATACTCCCCAAACCTAAAATGGTCTGCATTTCTCCTGAACACAGCCATCATAGAACTGGTCAAAATGTCATATATTCTCACCCATCTGAATAATGAAGGAGTACAGGAATTGCTCCATGGCCAACACCTCTAAATATATAGGCCTCAAACAGCTCAAAACACAATATAGAATTTTTGAAATTTGTGAGCAGGGGAAATCAGTTTGGGAGCCCGAGGACATGGTGAAGATTCAGAGATCAAGTGTAGCATCTAAGATGGATACTACCTAAAGGTAAAGGTAAAGGTTCCCCCGCATATGCATGCTAGTCATTTCCAACTCTAGGACTCATATTCATCTCCTTTTGAAAGCCGAAGAGCCAGCGCTTGTCCGAGGACGTCTCCATGGTCATGTGGCCAGCATGACTAGATGCCTAAGGCACATGGAACGCTGTTACCTTCCCACCGTAGTGGTCCCTATTTTTCTACTTGCATTTTTACGTGCTTTCAAACTGCTAGGTTGGCAGAAGTTGGGATGAGTAACAGGCGCTCACTCTGTTACGTGGCACTCGGGATTTGACCAGCCAAACTGCTGACCTTCTGATCGACAAGTTCAGCGTCCTAACCCACTGAGCCACCGCGTCCCGGATACTATCTGGAGAACCTAAAATACTTATATAAAAATAGCTAAGGATTTTTAGTAGGTGATTCTATAAACCTACCTTTAAATGTTTATGGAGAACAAGGGAAAAGAATGTAAGCCTGCTCCACTGGTGCCAGCAGAAGAAGCCTGCCTCCAATCCTGTCTGTTAAGGAATTGAAGCAGGTGGGGTCAAGGAGAAGAGCTTTTCCTGCTGTGGCTCCATCCTGTGGAACATTCTTCCACCGGAGATAAGAACTGCCCCCTCCCTTTTGGCCTTCCAGAACGGTATCAAAACCTGGCTTTGCCAATTGGCCTGGGGCCATGAGGGAGCACTCACCACCGGAGGTGGCTGACAGGATAGGAAGTTCTCAATCCCCATCTGATTCATCTCTTACCTCTCTCAGTTTCAGTTCTAGTACACTTTTTAATAATGTTTTAATCTGTGTGGTTTTAATGTGTTAAGGTTTTAATTATTTGTATTTGTTTTATAACTTGTAAGCTGCCCAGAGTTACCTTATAAGGGAGAAGGGCAGTATAAAAATATAATAAATTGGGTAAGTTAGATAACAAATACATAATGTAAGCTGCTCAAGCTCAGATGTCGATCAAGCCCATTCTTGGGTTCTCTCACTCTTGCAGCATCACACAAATCATGTGGGAGGGCCTGTCAATTAAAGAATTCCAATGGGGGGGGTCCAAGAAGAGAGCCTTCTCTGGTGTTTGAAACATTCTCTCCCCCCCAAAAAAAAGAAAAGCATGGGCCCACACTCTCCTGGCCTTACAGAAATGTCTGAAAAACTGGTTCGGATGTCTTGCTTGGGGGCCTACAGAGAAACACGCAGTTGTGGGACTGGCTAGCACCCCAAAAGCCCTCCTGCCCACTTTTTAATTAACTTTTAACAGTGAATAACATCCTTGCCTCTTATTTAAAATTTATACACTACTCTTATGTTTTAATGTTTTACTTGTTACACTGCCCAGAGTTCCTCAGTGAAGGAGATTGGTGGTTTCTAAATTTGATAAATAAATTCTCTTCAACAAAAATAGGCCTTAGAAGTATTGCAGTGTCTGGGCATAGAGGTGGTGTGGTGTGGTGTGGCATAATCCACAAGGAAAAGCTTATAGCATAACCACTGATACATAAAGTTACCTGCCACCTCTAAACACCTTATAAAGACTTTTCCAGTGGCACAGAGCAATTCCTATGTATCAAGCCTGAGGTTTCCAAGTAAAGGCCCAAAACTCTAAAACAAGGTTTCTTTATAGCAGCATTCACTGTGCTAGCAGCCATTCAGCTTAGATTGTCAAATAAAGGAGTCAAATGGAAAAGAAATGCAGAAGGTTAATTGTGGATGGGAAAAACAGAGCTTTAACAAAAAATAAACTAGGAAAGCAATTCAACATCCTGCAAATATTTGGGCCTTTTCAGAATCATGGAGAACTAATACGGCATCTGTATGGAGACTCTTCCTAGGATACTTGGCACAAATTTGAAATATCCTTCTTGGTTACTGGTGAAAAAGTACTGTAATTAGTTCCTTTTTTCCAAGCACAATGTCTATTCAATCACATGTTTTGGATCAAGTGTATAATCAATCAGACTTTCAAGCATATGTGAAAACTGGAAACAATTTGGGGGATTGTGAATGTTTTGGTTTACAGTTCCCAGTTTGTTCCAGAACAATACAAGGTGTTTTGAAACAAAATGATTCTCTATTTAAAAGAAACAAGCAGAATGCTGTGAATATACAGTATTTCACCCTGTGACTTGTCCATCAATGATTTGCCAAGACTATTGCAGGCTATTCAACAGGAGTTTGTGTCCAATAGGAAAATGCAGATCAATGTTTCATATGTGGTTATGAAAGTCTATACAATACACTCCCTTATTTTCGGCACAGTGGTGCCAAATTGGTTAGTGCAGTAAAAAAGCCACAATGTAACATCATTATCTGAAGGCAATGAAGATCCATCATGTATGGGGTTTTCCAGGGCCACTTAACAGTAATTATCTTGTGAAGAATGATGTCAAAAGGACGAGTCAGTTTTTCTCTGCCATAACTGAGTTAGTCCACTTATCCAGATTGTCTCAATGAACAGGCCATGTGATATTCAAGCAGAAACTGTCTAGATCAGGGGTGTCAAACTCAATTTCATTGAGGGCCGCATCAGCATTGTGGTTGCCCTCAGAGGCCTGGGTGGGTATGGCCAGGGTGGGTGTGGCCTACTGGGTGGGCGTGGCTAGAGTGCATATGGCCTACTGGGTGGGCGTGGCCAGTTCTACATCGTTCACATCAAGGGTGCCTATGGGGGCCTGGGCAGGAGTGGGACAGATCTGAGGGTCTCTGGCCGAAGGAGGGTCTCTGGGCCAGGGACAAGGCAGTGGGGGCCGTTCCCTCACTGTTTCCAAGATGGCTTTGCGGGCCACATGAAACCACTTCATGGGCCGGATCCAGCCCCCGGGCCTTGTGTTTGACATGTCTGGTCTAGATCAATCAGATCTAGATACGTCACTGCATCACAGAAAATGTTTATCAGAAGAAGGAACTACAAGCAAGGACACCTGTAAAGCATCTTAAAGTCTTCTTGCCCCACCAGGAACAGATGAAATCTAAGGGCCAATCTGATACAAAGTTTTGTAGATCAACTATCACATTTTTGGAGTCAGCAATTCTAATGCTAAAACCCCTACATCACAAGTGAAATGGACCCATTTATCACTGGAAAAAATAATCAACTAAGAACAAACAAATATTTATCCAGGTGGAAATTCTCTAAATGTTCATTGAGTTTCCTTTTGGTCAACTATTATTTCTGCATATTTAACAGCATAAGAGAGACACGTCTAGAAACATTCATAAGCTTTTTTTTTAGGGAAATGGAAAAGTGATGTTTCTTGCATATTTATTGCAAGCATTTCAATATTGATTTTATGCACCTATTCAGCTATACAATTGAAAGAACTTTTGGTTATATATAATGTTGGCTCACTATTGCTAATCTTGATGTAAAAGCCATCAATGTTACAGTTATGAATTCTCTGTATTTGTCTAAGATTGACAAGCCTGGAAACATATCCGAAATGAAATAATGATCAATCTTATATGTCTACAATTATCATTGTAGTATTGAATTTCTTGTGCTTGTTCATCTCTTTAATTGAGAGAAGTTGTACATTTTGCAAAGCATTGACTAACTATTGCTGAACATCCTTCCATTAAAGATGCAAAATGCATAAGAAAGAAACTGGTCATTTCCTATAAATCTTAGCCCAGATATTTCCTGATATAAAACCAAACACTACTGGGGGAAAAAAAATAACTGCAGCTTGCAACATTTTATAATAAAATTCATTTTTGTATGTGTAATGTATTGGGTTAAGTTCATTATATTGGTTGTTATAATCAGTTGTGTGTATGTTTGAAAAGAGTCTCCATCTGTTATGAAAGCAAACTGTTAGCCCGTAATTTGAGCGGGAAATTGTTCTTTAAAATGATTGGTTGCCGCCTAGTGGCAGCACTGTATAAATAGATGACAAGCGGTTGTCAGCTCACTTCTGTGTTTCTAAGCAATAAAGAGCAGTTGTTTTACATTGGTTTGGTCAATGCCTCAACGAACTCAGTATTTAACAGTGACGATGAAGGTGGGATGCTGCTGGGAAAGAGAGCTGAAACACTTAGCCATAAATCACTAGGGTGTGAGACCAGGCACCAGAGCCCTGGTAGGGATTACATCCCCACCCTGCCTGCCAGTAAGCCAAACTGGAGGCACAGTCTTCCTGTGGGATCTGTCCCCAGGATTCACCTAGCAGCTCCTAGCAGCAGAAGGCATTAACCAAGACTTCATGAGCATCAGCTATGGCCAAAGTGGGCAAGCTGAATGAGTTCAATGTCTCGCACCCTGAACAATGGAGCTTCTACATCTCCAGGGTGGAGAACTACATGTGGGCCAACCAGGTGAGGGAAGATGGACTGAAGGCAGCCACCTTGCTCTGTGTGAGCAGGCAAGCGACCTTCAACTTTGCAGAAAACCTGATTGTTCCAGCCAGCTTAAAATCAGTCACATACACTGATCTGAAAAGGCGGCTAAAAGAACATTTTGAACCCAAGCTTTCCATTATTGCTTGGCGGTATGCATTTGAGCAAAGAGAGCAACAGGCAGGGGAGTCACCAGCTGAATTCATAGCCACGCTAAGACAAGCATCAAAACTATGTGAGTTTCCTGACTTAGAGGATCAACTAAGAAACAGACTAGTGTGTGCCCTGAGGAACCGAGATTTGCAGCAGAGGCTCTTTGCAAAAGAAACACTGACATTCCAGGATGCATTAAAAGAGGCCATGGCAGACAGGGCTGCTGGTGGGGCAATAAAGGCTCTACGATCTCCAAAGACATCACCACCACCACCAAACAGCTGTGCACCATGAAACTACAGAAAGACTGGAAGACCCAGACGAGGGTGATGAGATCGACCTGTTACAGAAGCAGCCCAGCAGACAGCAACATTCCATTGACAAGGCAGTTCAATTTCCTAGCTGTGCCAGTTGCGGCGAGCAGCACAAGAGATCTGAGTGCAGATTCTGCACTGCAGTGTGTCATGCTTGTGGCAAGCAAGAGCACATCGCCAGAGTCTGTAAAGGTCACCAGAAAGAAGTTCTGCCTGAAGACGTCCCATGGAGAGATAAACGGGCCCCAGGACAGAACAGGGTCAGTTACTGCTCCAACAGGAGGAGCATATTAAGGACAGGAGCCCAACACCCTCTCAAAGAGAAGCTGACACTTAAAGTCAGGCTACAAAGTGTCCCTTGTTCTATGGAACTAGACACCGGGTCAGGCCTGTCCATAATCTCTCACAAAATGTTTAGCTACATCTGCAGACAAGGCAGGAAACGAGTCCCACTCAAACCGTCAAGCCTTATTCTGACAGACTTTCAAAATTGCCATGTAGTGGTGAAAGGTGAAGCCACAGTAAAAGTCAGCTTCAAAGAGTTTGAGGGTCCCCTCAACATTGTAGTCATTGAAGGCTAGTGCACCAGTTTAATTGGGCTGGTTTGATGCCCTGGGCATTAGAGTAACCGGCATCAACCACACACAAACAGCGGACCTAGCAGCTGTATGTCAGGAATTTGCTGATGTGTTCAGCCCCCAGGTCAATACAAGGGAGCACCAATCTCCCTTAACCTCGATCCAACAGTAACTCCTATGAGGATCAAACCTCGCAAAGTGCCTTTCGCACTTAAGCCTAAAATAGATGCAAAAATAAATACGTTAGTACAGCAGGGAGTGCTTCAACCTATAGATAGCAGCAAGTGGTAAACCCCCATAGTAACCCCAGTGAAGCCTAATGGGGACAATGGTATATGTGCTGACTATAAATGCACAATCAACAAAGCTTTGCAACAACATGCTTACCCAGTCTCTGTGATAAGTCATATCCTGGCATCACTGCAGGGAGGTCGTGTATTTGCTAAACTGGACCTCGCACAGGCATATCAGCAACTGCCTGTGGATAATGCCACAGCAGAGGCACAGACAATAGTTACACATAGAGGGGCATTCAGGGTTCATCGCCTGCAGTTTGGGGTCAGTGTTGCCCCAGGGTTGTTCCAGAGTGTAATGGAAAGTACACTTAAGAATATTCCAGGCATGTGCCCTTACTTTGATGATGTTCTGATTGCTAGAGAATCCACAGTAGTCTTAGCAGAACACCTCAGAACAGTTATTTAACGGTTCCATGAAGCGGGGTTGAAGTTAAAAAGAGACAAGTGCCAAATTGGTGTGGACTCTACTGAGATCCTGGGATTTAAAATTGATTCTGCTGGAATCCACCCCTCTGACTCTAAGCTTAAAGCTATACAACAGGCTCCTAGACCTAAGTCAAAGGGGGAGCTGAAAGCATTTTTAGGGCTACTTAATTTCTATCATTCATTGCTGCCACACAAGGCAGCATTGGCAGAGCTGCTTCATTGGCTTCTGGATAAAAAGGCACCGTGGGTGTGGACAAATACCCATGAAAAAGCTTTTAAAGCAGTCAAATCACTGCTGTCATCGAGCTCAGTACTAGCTCACTTCAGTGAGAAATTGCCTGTCAGTTTAGCATGTGATGCTTGACCGTATGGCATAGGATCAGTTTTAAGCCATCTAATGGCAGATGGGCGCCAAGCGCCCATCACTTACTATTCCAGAATGTTATCCCCTGCAGAGAGGAATTATGTGCAGATAGATAAGGAGGCTTTAGCCATTGTCGCTGGAATTAAAAAATTCCACCATTTTCTTTATGTGCACTCCACCATTTTCACAGATCATAAGCCTCTCTTAGGTCTCTTCACAGCAGACAAGCAGACCCCACATATCCTATCTCCTAGGATGCTGCGATGGTCAATATTCATGACTACCTATTCTTACAGGCTAGTCCATAAGCCAGGCAAGGAAATGGGCCATGCTGATGCACTCAAATGACTGCCTTTGCCTCACACAGACCCCAACCCAGCACCTGCAGCTTGCATCCTGGCAATCCATGATCTTCCTGAGACTCCCCTTCATGCAGGAGATGTGGCTGCTGAACCTTCCACTGACAAAACACTCAGCCATGTTCTGAATTGGGTGTTGAGGGGGTGGCCCCATAGCAGACCAGGTCCAGAATTTCATAGTTTTACTAGCAGAAATGATGAGCTGTCAGCTCATAAAGGCTGTGTGCAGGGTGATAGTCCCACCCACATTAAGAGCAAGTGTTTTAGAATCTCTGCATGAGAGTCATCCAGGCATAGTTAGGATGAAGGCACTTGCTAGGAGTTACTTGTGGTGGCCAGGGTTGGACCAAGACATAGAAACTCAAGTAAGAAGCTGCCAGGTCTGCCAGGAGACTCGACCTGAAATGCCTCAAGCACTTGTGCATCGCTGGACTCCCTGGTCTCGCGTGCACATAGACTTTGCAGGACTCTTCCAAGGACAGGTGTTCCTCATTGTTGTGGACATCTACTCTAAATGGCTAGAGGTAGCATATGTCCCATCTATGACTACTGCCAGCACCATCCAAGAACTGCGCAGAATCTTTGCCACGCATGGCTTGCCTGATATAATTGTGTCTGATAACAGGGCACAATTCACAGCAGCTGAGTTCCAGTCCTTCCCGAGGACCAACATGATCTGACATGCTACCTCAGCCCCCTTTCATCCTGCTTCGAATGGTCAAGCAGAACAAATGGTCAGAACAACCAAAGAAGCACTGAAGAGATTAACGACAGGTGACTGGCATCATTGCTTAGTGGATTTTCTACTATGCCAACATACAACTCCTTGCACCACTACGGGCTGCAGTCCAGCGGAACTGAGATGGGGATGTAGGCTGACCACCAATGTGGACCATCTCCAACCTGACAGGGCTGCTGTGGAAACATCACAACCCAAGCCTCTGAGAAGCTTGCAGCTGGGTGAGAAAGTGTGGGTGAGAAACTACCGGCTGGGGGCATCTTGGGTGGCAGCTTTGGTTTCTAAGGTGTCAGGACCACTGTCTTATGAAGTGGCCCTGGACGGTGGTCATGTGGTTCAAGGCCACATAGACCAATTACGGTGGCAGCAGACTAGCCAGAGTCTGGCCGCTGGCAGAGAAGAGATTAGTGGGTTGCTTGGTGACCTGGCCATGCCAGAGTCACCCAAAACTTTTGAGACAATGCCTGCAGAACTGGGGTTGCCAACAAACCTTGTTCTGAGTCCATCAGACAGTATCGCGAATGAGGACAGTGGCACTGGTATACCTGGTCATAATGGACATGACAGCATAATCGTCTACCTAGCCAAAATGACCAAAGAGGTACTGGTCTTCCCGAAGCGATTGGGCCAATGGAACCTGGTCTACCCAGCCCAAACAGGAGGCTTGTAGATCAGGAGCCTCAAACAATGTTGCAGCTGTCAGAATCCATTTATATCACATTCATAAATGTATGTTTAAAACATTAGCCCCCCCCATATGGATTCTGCCATCTCCCAAGGAAGGAGGAGCATATGTGGATGCCTTAGGTTATTTCAAAGACCAAGGAAACCTTTTGAACTGGGAGGATCAAAAGGGAGGGTTAGAGAAGAAGGTATCTGGCTTGTGTTTTCTTTTAATTCTGGAGAGGAAGAAGGCAATAACCATAAAGATTCGAAGTTCCTTTTTTTCCCACAAAAGGGATGACACGAAGTAGAAGGATGGGGGCTGACCAAATGGGGTTGAGGGAAGGGGGGTTGAACCGGGTACCCTTTATAAAATTTCAATTTGTAAAACAATACTAAGTCCTGTCTTGTATTCCCACAACCAAGCATGTCCTAGTAAAGATTCCTTTTGGACTAGAACTGACTCCAAGAGTTTTTGTCTTCCTAAGACGTGGATTGGGGTGGGTCATGACAGCGGCACTCCAAAGGACATGAAACCCACCTGCATATTTGCGTTATTATGTTCATAATTGTAATGTGTTTGACTCATCCAGGGGGAAGGGGTATAATGTATTAGGTTAAATTCATTAACAGTTGTTATAATCAGTTGTGTGTATGTTTGAAGAGTCTCCAACAGTTATGAAAGCAAACTGTTAGCCCGTAATTTGAGCGGGAAATTGTTCTTTAAAATGATTGGTCACCGCCTAGTGGCGGCACTGTATAAATAGATGACAAGTGGTTATCAGCTCACTTCTGTGTTTCCAAGCAATAAAGAGCAGTTGCTTTACATTGGTTTGGTCAATATCTCAACGAACTCAGAATTTAACAGTATGTATGTAAACAGTATGAAAGTAAAATACATACTGTATATAGAAATATACCAGGTCAGTGAGTAAATAGTTATATATTCAGTGTCATCTTAATTATTTCCCAACATTTTAGAACTTTGTTTTTATATATTGAGGCAATGTGAAATTGCTGAGTGGAAATAATATCTAAACCAAAAGGCCTTCCTTAGCAGCAGTATAATTCTTTTCATCCTTCTGAAAGTGGAGGAAGTAGTAGCATAGATCTGAGCTGAAAACGAATAAATTTAGATTCAAACTTGTACCCAAGACATTTTCATAATAAAACTACTAATTTTCTTTCTAAAAAGGAGAAACAGAAGAGGATCCTTAAATAAGATAAACATTTTTCCTGCCAGATGGGCAGGTATCTGGTGTCAGTTTGACATTGTATGTGATGCTTTCCAGTTCAGTATTCAACGATGTTTCTTGTAAACAATGAAGATGCAGATAATTGCTACTTATAAAAATCCTGGTAGTTAACTGAAAGTAGTGCAAACAAAGTGTTTATATTTGTCGGTATCAAGAGACAAATTGAGAAACATGAATACAGACTGAATTGGGCTGGTGTGATCATCATGGCATTTCATCCTCCATAACTCAGCAGATGTGCCACCTCCAAAGTCATCTCTCTGAAGGGCTTTGAGGTCATTTAGAAATATGCATTTGTTATGGTCAACTTGAGTTAACTTGCTTGCTTTTTAATACACCAAGGGTAGGCAACCTTGGCTCTTTTATGACTTGTGGACTTCAACTCCCAGAATTCCTGAGCCAGCCATGCTGGCTCAAGAATTCTGGGAGTTGAAGTCCACAAGTACTACACAGTTTACAGTGAATTCCATATTTAGATTGTGGAAAGAATTTTATTTTAATAATCCATAATAAGCATAGGAGATTCTTTATTCCAATTTAACTTTATTTCTCTCATTTTCTCAGCTATCCCTTAACTATTAACACAAATCCATGATACACTGAGACTGGAAACTATGGGAAATACATTGTAACAATATATTGCTAACTTGCACCTCTGCTAAGCTATCAACTGGCAATAGCCAAACCAAGTACTGGCAATCCTCCAGATACAAGCATTTATTTCGCGAGTTTTCACAAAGACGAGCTTATTCAGAAAAGGTACTAACATTAGAAATTCAAAATTGCGACCCAAAACAGGCCTTTGTAGCCATGTGATTTGGATTCAGTCTCGGCTGCTGCAGTGGCCATTTTAACTCTATGACTTGCCTTGGCTGATTCTGGGCTACGAGAAACGGGAAGTGGGATTGTTTTTGCTTTGTTTTGTTTTGTGCCCGGTCACATGGCCAAATAAGATCCGGTGGTTTTTGCAGCCAGCACCGACCATTTGTTTTTGTTTTCCTGGAGCTGCAGGAAAGATCTGCTGCTTGCTGGGCTTGAGGACTAGAGAGCTAGAATTGCTTCTATAAGTATTTTAAAATATACTTTTTTGTTATTCTATAGTATGGTACTATATTATTTGTAATCACTTTGGGAACTGCGCTGCTTTTTATTGTGTTTGTACGTACAGTACTTTGCAAGATTGTTTATTTGCATTTTGCCTGAAACTTATATTACTGTAGATAGTTTGTAGAAATACTATCTTTTTTGTTGTTGTTGTTGTTGGAATCATGGCTTTGCTCAATTTTCTGTTTTCAAATTGCAAAGAACTGCAGAAAAAAACTGGCAGAATGAGCTGAGGTTAGCAAAAAACAATTACAGTGGTACAGTTCAATGAAAAAGAAGGGAAGGGATACATAGAAAATGTTTAAAGTATGCTGCATTGCAATACAGTACTTCTGTAAGATAAGCATTTTATTTGCTATATGTACTGCATTGTCTTAATCTTGGTGGCTGTTGTTGATCTGGGAGGTTTATTTTATTCTAATTCATTTTATATTTATACTTGTTTTTTATTTTTATTTAGACAATATAATGTAGTATATTACAGGATTGTTTTGTGGGTGATGAATAAGAATCAGGGACATCTTCAGCTCGTGGAAAGAGTGGGAGCGGAGAGCCATGGAATTAAAGGATTAATCCTTCAAAGGATAGGTAGTATGTGGCTGCTGCTGCCTCTTCTTCCTAGCACAGACCCACCAGAGATTCTGCTGACCCCTCCCCATTTTGGATTTTGCCTGGAGAGGGGCAGTGGGTTTTTTTAAAAGGTTTTAAATTCACTGGAGGCTTTTAAGAAGAAACTGGATAGGCAATACAGTACAGTAGTCTCTTGTGAGGACAGTGGGTTAGACTAGATGACCTCAAGATCCCTTCCATCTCAGTTACTGTTGCAAGCTGACAGTTCTGTAAACTCCACCCCCATCTCCCTCTGCATACCTGTCTGGAGACACTAAAGCTAATTACTGTAGTGGCAACTGCAATTGGAGAATTCTCCACCCCACTCTGAAGAAGCTTGAGCTGCCTAGCAACAAACTGACTTTTTTTTTTTAAAGCCTGCTGCCTGCTTGGGAGGCAATTTAGTTCCTGAAACTGGAAGTAGTTGATTGGCAGCTGGAAAAACCCAGCAACAGCCTCAGGGAAAAGTCTCTTAGTTCAGGCAGCCATTGGAGGAAATAGTAAGTCAGATCTTAGTTCATTTAACAACCCATTTGATTAGATTAATGAGTTTGATTTTGAAATTTGGTAATATTGAGTCTGATTCATTTGATGAGGTTATTTTACCTATGAGCCTAATGGGCAGGCTCTATTAGGTTTGTACCTCATGGACTGCCTTACTTGGCAAGAGCAATTAACCAGACAAAGAACTTATTCAGTCACACTTTCCCACACCCACAACTAAGCTGCCCAGACACCAGATACATAACAGCAAGCTGACAGACACCAGGAAAGACAATTAAGATTGACATCCTGACAGAGACATTAGAACCAGCACATATATATACAGTACTCACACCCCACCAACCCCTTCCAAGGACCAGTCCCCCTATAAAACAAATTATCTGTACCCCGTTTTCTCTGGAGCTTTCCTCCAAGAGCAAAGTTCTTTGCTTTTGGGAATAAATAAATCCCCTTTCCTCACAGCAGGGACTCAGGCGCCAGTTGCCCCTCGGCCCCGAGCTGGAGGATCCGAGCCAGGCAAAGAGATACCGGAAAGAAGCACTGCATTTGGAATAGAAAATAGAGGACACCAATGGCCTCTCCCAAGGGGAAGAAAAGAAAGATGGCACAGTGTTCACCAAACAGTAAGGAAGATAGAACCAATACACAAAAACAACCGAAAATTGATGGTTTCTCTCAGCCTATACCATCTGCAGTGGGTCATGCATCCTCCCCCTTTCTCCTGCCGGATAGCTGCGAGGCTTTGGCATTGTTTGGGGATTCTTCCCTAGAGTGGGATCTGCGGGCACAGGCCGAGGAGAACCAGTTGAGAAGCTTGCTAATCCATCCGCATAATTGGATGACAAATGACTCAGCATTTTTAAGTGAGTCCGCTCCAAGCCAGGATAAGGGACTAGAGCTGGAGTTTGACAATCATAGTGGATCAGCTTTAGGGCTTGAAAACCAGCTAAGTGATAGCATAAAGAATTTCATCAGCCGGCACAGCATGCTCACTTCTCAGACAGTCTGGGCCATTTTGACCAGTTTGCAGAGGTACATTTAAAGTTGGACTCTGTGATCAATCTTGTTGCTGCGGTACAGACGGAAAAGCCGCAGGAAATTTCGACTGGTTGCCAGACAGAATGACCTGGTCAGATATCATCAATGGTGCAAACGAGGGAAGGAGTAAGTAGTCAGCATATTGGCTGTAATGGCGGAAAAAAAGATGGTGAGCTGGATGGACCTTAAATCCCATGTCACAGGTGTGTTGGGGGAAGCAAGTGATTGCTGAAGGAGCAGATTGTATTGAACATATATAATTCTGAGACAAATGAGGGTAGATGGACTTCAAAAAGACAGATAGTGTCCTCTTTGTCACAGCTTACTCGGAGTGACAAGGGGGCAATAGATCTGGTAGCATATGAATATCTTCCACGATGTGATAATTATTCCAGAATTCTTCTTAAGTTCAAACAACAGCTCTTTCCAAGTCTGCTCACGTGAATGAGAGGATTCTTTGCTTTTTACCAAATTTTACCAACCCGAGTTTTTTCTAGTAGCGAAGTCAGCCCGTTGATCCAGAGAGCCCCTAGGGAGAGTGGTGCAGTGCATTAGACAGCTGACTTGAAAAGTAAATGAAATAGGGAAAGTAAGTTAACTGAAACAGGGAGGAGATCTAGCATTACAAAGGAAATGTTGGCTGAGGCTTTGGTTCCAGCTACTGTGAAATTTCCTTCAATTGGCTTAATGCAAGATGAGATATTTGATTCTGCCTGCTTAGAAACTTTTTCTTTACTTTCATTAACAGAGCAGCAAGAAGTACTTTAAAAACTTAAAGAGACAAGGAAGCTGCTGAAGCAGACCATTTCTTCTGCCACCCCTTTGGTGCCAATAGTTCTGTCCCCATTAAGTCATGATGCAGTTCTGGAGAGTCAGCAACTTATAAGTTCGGGAAGCCGGATATCTGCGTCTATACAGCATAAAGTGCCAGAGACAGCTGACCTGACAGTGCAAAGTGCTGTGGGATGAACACTGGAGATGGAAGGTGTGTTATCTTGAGGGACGACAGCAAGTCAGCAGGCACGGTTCAAAAACAACACTTTATTTGGGCTCTCTGAAGTTTGACAGCTGTCAGTGCACTGCGCATGCGCGGCAGTTTGACAGCTGTCAGAGTCGGCCGGTTTGACAGCTGTCAGTGTACTGCGCATGCGCGGCAGTTTGACAGCTGTCAGAATCGGCCGCTAGCCGCGTGTGTGTGGGGGGATTGCCGCAGCAGCCTTTTGACGGCTGTCAACGGCTGCCGGGGATCCCTTATAGATGTGAGGGGGTTGTTTGTGTCAGAATATGTAACAGAAGGTACTCAGGAAGGAATCTCCCAGTCCTCCTCAGTGGCAAAAATGATACCAAGAAATGACGTAAGCATGGAGCCTCAAGTAAAATCCATTATTTTCTGCGGAGCACCGGGAGATGAAGCGTCGGAGACGGGGTCTAGAGAGCGGTTGGAGGTCCAGCCATTCCGAATCTGACCGATTGCAGTTAAGAACCTTTGTAAGGTCTTATCTTGCGGTGATGAGGACAGCGAGGGCTAACTACTTCGCTGCCCTCATCGTGTCCGCAGATAATTGCCTGGCCGCCCTGTTTAGGGTGACTCGCTCCCTTCTTAATCAGGGGGTGAGGGAGGATCCCTTACAGGGACGTGCCGAGGAGTTCAGCCATCATCTGACGGACAAAATTGCTCAGATCTGGGCCGGTTTGGACTCTGACTGGGCAGAGTCTGATGTGGAGGAATCGGACGGTCTTGAGCATGTTATTTGGACTGAGTTCGATCCTGTTTCCCCTGATGATGTGGACAGGATTATGGGGAGGCTGAGCTCTACCACTTGTTTATTGGACCTGTGCCCCTCCTGGCTGATTTATGCAGCTTTGGAGGAGACACTATGCTGGTTCCTATGCTCTTTGAGTGAGGATGTCTTCCCCGCCGCACTGAAGGAGGTGGTGGCAAGGCCCCTTCTCAAGAAGCCTGCCCTGGCTCCAGTGATTTTAAATAACTATTGTCCTGTCTCCAATCTTCACTTTTTGTCGAAGGTTGTTGAGAGTGTGGTGGCGCATCAGCTTCCTCTGTTCCTGGAGGAAACTGATTATCTGAACCTGTACCAATCGGGTTTCAGGCCCGGGTACAGCATGGAGACGGCATTGGTCACGCTGGTGAATGATCTCTGGCGGGCTCGGGACAGGGGTTGCTCCTCTGTCCTAGTTCTATTAGATCTCTCAGCGGCTTTTGATACCATCGATCATGGTATCCTATTGCGGCATCTCAGGGGGTTGGGACTGGGAGGCACTGTTTTGCAGTGGTTCTCCTCCTATCTCCTGGGCCGCTCGCAATCGGTGTTGACGGGAGGGCAGAGGTCTGCCCCGAGGCGTCTCATTTGTGGAGTTCCTCAGGGGTCAGTCCTCTCTCTCCTCCTGTTCAACATCTATATGAAGCCGCTGGGTGAGATCATTCGTGGTTTCGGGGTGGGGTATCAGTACGCTGATGATACCCAACTTTTTTTCTCCACCCGAACCAACACAGTGATGCCCTCGCCATGATGTCCCATTGCCTGGAGGCGGTCTGGGTCTGGATGGGAAGAAACAGGCTTCGTCTCAATCCTGCCAAGACTGAGTGGCTATGCATACTGGCATCTCGGATTAACCAGCCTATTCCATCTTTAATGATGGGGGGTGAGGTGTTGCCCCCTGTCGATAGGGCATGCAACTTGGGTGTCCTCCTGGGTTCGCGGCTCAGTTTTGAAGACCATATAGGAGCCATAACCAGGGGGACCTTTGCCCAGGTTCGCCTGGTGAGCCAGTTGCGGCCCTACCTGGACCGAGATGTCCTACGCACAGTCACTCATGCGCTCATAACCTCCCGATTGGACTACTGCAACGCTCTCTACATGGGGCTGCCCTTGAGGACCACCCGGAGGCTTCAGCTGGCACAGAATGCAGCTGCGTGGGTTGTGATGGGGGGTTCCCGATACTCCCACATAACACCTCTGCTCCGCACGCTGCATTGGCTTCCGGTTGCCCTCCGGGTGAGATTCAAGGTGCTGGTGATGACCTATAAAGCCCTAAATGGCTTGGGTCCAGGATATTAGAGGGAGCACCTGCTGCCACCATCAAGCTCCCTTCGTCCTGTGCACTCCCACAGGGAGGGTCTTCTCAGGGTACTGCCGGTAAAAGATTGCCGTTGGACAATACCCAGGGAGAGGGCCTTCTCTGTGGATGTGCTGGCCCTTTGGAACCAGCTGCCTGTAGAGCTTAGGACTGCCGCTGACCTCCGCTCATTCCACCGGGACCTGAAGACCTGGCTCTTTGAGCTTTCGGGCCTGGACTGAGGGTACTAACTGGGGTTTTAATTGGTTTTTAATTAGGATTTTTATATTCAAGGTTTAATATAATCATTTTAATTGTTTTAATTTTTGTAATTGTGGTATTGTTTTCTTTTAAAAAACCTTGTGAACCGCCCTGAGTCCTACGGGAGAAGGGAGGTATATAAGTCTAATAAACTAAACTAAACTAAACTAAAATCATTTATTGTGGAGGCAGAGATTAATAGAATTTATGGATCTGCAAGCCTAAAAGCAACAGGCAAAGAAATGATGCCTAAACAGTCTTCTATGGAGCTCAGGCAATTAAATGGGTGTGTGAGCGTAAACGGGGGAGGACGGGTAGAAGAGATTATTCAAGAAGCCTGACTAGGAAACAGCGAACAATCACTTTCTTTAAGAGTCTACTTCCTCTCATGGAATGTGGCAGGATGAAGAGGGAGTTGGTGTGTAGTTATCCTAGACTCCCAAAGACCTTTTTGCCTTCTATATTGAAAGTTATAAAGTTCTGCATTCCTGTCTCTAGTGATAAACCTCTGCCTCCTCCATTTACAATTGTATACAACAAATACCTCTGCCTCCTCCATTTACAATTGTATATAACAAGACTTGTCTCCTGTAATTGCCCTTGCCTCAAGATATGGCTTCCTGTCTCCTGTAATTGCCCTTGCCTCAAGATATGGCTTCCTGTCTCCTGTAATTGTCCTTGCCTCAAGTTATGCCTTCCTGTGATAACCCTTGTCTTCTCTGTTAGCATTTGTATACGATAAGTTATGTTTTATTGTTTCCTGTGATGACCTCTGCCCTCTTCATTAGCAGTTGTATGCAATGAGCTATGTTTTCCTATGACCTTCCATATGTTGCTTCCTCATGTGTGTACTTCCCCCTCCCTGATGAAACTGCTCAATAAAAGAGTGCTGTGCAAAGCTGTTCGGGGGGCAACACCATCCACCCCGGGCACTCTGTGCTCTCTCACCTTGAACAAACTTGTGTTGGTGCCTCAGTTTGTCCTAGGATCCTGTTCCTGCGTTATTGCAGTTCCCAAGTGTGACCGTCGGAACGTCCGGCACACTGGGTCGGTGGCAAAGGGCAAAATCCTTCCATATTCAAGGTGTTCACCCTTGCGAGGGTCCCTCTAAATTCTCACCCCTGTTACGGGGCTCTAAGAGTTGAGGCCGGAACCCTGATCGGTCGCTCAACGCAACAACTGGGGGCTCGTCCGGGATCGCGGCTGCAACTCCACAGTACGACTCCTGCCCAGGGGTGTACTGCCTGCACTCCTGTTACCACGCACCTCGGAGAAGGCTTCTAATCGTGAGTAATGGGCTCCCCACTTTCCAAAGTTTTGTCAGGTCATAGGGACAAACTTTTTAATATAGTGCAGAATGCTAATTTTGTTCAAAAATACAATAGCACCATGGTCCATCCTGTAGGAAAGAGACTTTTAACAAAACTTTTACAATATATTAACAAAAATTGTGCGGCTTATCCGGAATCAGGCACTTTGTCTGTTATAACCTGGGAAAAGCTAGGTAAATATCTTCACAGTCATCCCAGGGCACCTGCTGACATTTTGTCCGCATGGCAAGCAGTGATGGCAGCATTAAAACTTTTGCCATCTCCTTTAGATCTGACATCTTCTACCTCTAAACCTCTTGATCACTCTTCTGATCTTCCGCCTTCATCTGAAGCCCCCCCACCCTATCCTTCCGCACCATCTACAACATCTTCTGACAAACCTTCCTTACATTCTTCATCGTCATCTGAATTCCTAGCCTCCTCTTCTCCAACCTTATTGCCAGGAGGCCAATTAACAAATCTTCTTACTTCATCTGTTTTTCTGATGGATTCTCCTGAAGAAACATCTCTTTATCCTTTAAATTTAGCCTCGGGTGGACGGGGTCCTGCAATTCATCAAAATATACCTATAAAATTATTAAAAGATTTGAAAATGGCAGTAAAAGAATATGGTATCCAATTGCCATATGTTAAAGGATTACTTGATTCATTAGTAGATGCTAACTCGGCAATGTTACTTTATGATTGGAAAACTCTTTTTTCTATGCTTTTAACTCCTGCTCAATATGTCATCTGGCAATCAGAATACGAAAAACATGTTGAATTAGAAGTCCGAAAAGGACTCCCTCAGGTTGTGACATGTGAACACTTGTTGGGCATCGGTCAATTTGCCACCTTAATTCAACAGCAAAATTGTCCGCGGCGTGCTTTTGCCATAATACATCTCTGTGCAATGGCAGCTTTACACCGAGTAGATGATGCCTCCGGAGAATCTGCTCAAAATTTTCTCAAAATTGTTCAAGGACCTACGGAACCATATGCTACATTTATCAGTCGCCTTCAATTGGCATTAGAACGACAAATTGATAATAAAGCTGGCAGAGATGAACTAATTATTAAATTGGCTTATAGCAATGCTAATAGAGATTGTCAGAAAGTCTTACAACCCATTGCTAACAAACCAGGAGTTACACTTGCAGAATTTTTAGAACTTTGTCGCAGTGTAGGGACAACTTCCCATAAGATGGAAGTACTGGCGGCAGCTATTTCTGCTACTAAAGCGTCTCCTGAAACTTCTCTGGAAGCTTTTCCTATCACAAGAACAGGAAATTGTTTCAACTGTGGCAAACCGGGTCACTTTAAAGGTCAGTGTCGACAGCCTGGGGGAGGGGGTGCGCCTCGTGGCCAAGCACAGGGACCACAGCCACCCCCCAACACAAAGCCAAAAACGGTCTGCCCATGTTGCCGCAAAGGATTCCACTGGGCTTCGCAATGTCGAGCAAATGTTTCCATTCAACAAAATCAGGGAAACTAGACACGGGGCGATCAACCAGCCCCGCTCCAAAGGTTGAATCTATTTCCACACTTCCTTTTGATTTGGCAAATACTCAACCTTCAAATACATTTTCATTGCCTGTTATTTTAACTTCAGATATAACATATGATGATCCTGGATCAATCTTTACCATGCCATTATCAATTACATTACAGAAGCCTGTTTCCTCTAATATTCCGGCTTTACTTATTTCTAATTCTGTTTTAATTGTTGAAGGAGTAGTCGCTGCTCCTTTCCTTTATGACTCTACTTCACTTCATAATCTTTCTTTATCTGCCTATGGCGATAGGACCTTTCACCTTAGAGCAGGCACACAAGTCGCCACACTAATTTTTCTGTCGCCACCAACTAACGACACCCCTGGTGTTTTTTCTTTGCATCAACCTGTTCATGCTTCTAAATCCTTTCTTACTGTTTCCTTACAAGGCCGTTTTTTTATGGTCTAATAGATACAGGAGCTGATGTTTCAGTGATCCGTACAGCTGAATGGCCTGCTGATTGGCCTCTTACCAATACCTCTGCCGTTCAGGGAGTGGGAGGAGCACAGGCTGCCAAGGTTAGCACTAACTGGCTGTCTGCCTCCACTCCTGATTCTTCGTCTACTGCTTTTCTTAAACCTTACGTGTTGCCTCTTCATTGTAACCTCTGGGGGCGAGATCTTCTTTCTCAACTTCGGGCTACACTACATATTCCATAAATATGCTGCCTAAACCTTTGTCACTTGCTTTAAAATCTAGTCTTCCTGTGTGGGTAGATCAATGGCCACTTCCTATTGAAAAACTCACTGCTTTAATAGATTTAGTCCAACAACAGTTGCAGCAGGGTCATATTGAGCCTTCTACTAGCCCTTATAACACACCAATTTTTGTCATCAAAAAGAAATCGGGAAAATGGAGGCTATTACAGGACTTAAGAATGATCAATAACATTCTCCAACCAATGGGCCCATTGTAATGCGGCCTACCTAATCCTAATTTGATTCCTCAAAATTATGACCTTGTTGTAATTGATTTGAAGGACTGTTTCTTTTCTATTCCGCTTGCGGAACCTGACCGTCTTCTTTTTGCTTTTACTATTCCTGAGTTTAATAATAGTAGACCCACTAAAAGGTACCAATGGAAAGTTCTTCCTCAGGGAATGTTAAATTCTCCAACAATGTGCCAATACTATGTAGATAAAGTTTTAGAACCATTTAGACAAAAATATCCAAAAATTTTGGTTTATCACTATATGGATGACATACTAATTGCAGCAGAAGGACCAAAGGGTACTGTTATGCAAACAGTCCCTTTCCTTACTCAGCTTTTAAATTCTGCTGGTCTTTTTATAGCCCCAGACAAAATACAGTCACAATATCTGGTACAATATTTGGGTCATAAGGTACTTGCAGCTGCAGCTGCCCCCGATCTTCCACTTTTAAATATTGGACCAGTTACTACCTTGGTCAAATTACAACAATATCTTGGTACTTTGAATTGGGCTCGACCTTATTTCTCTCTTCCTACTAATATTTTATCTCCTTTATTTAAGGCCTTAACAGGCCCCAAACATCCTGCAGATAAAATCATCTTGGATTCACATCAATTACAAGTGATTCAAGATGTTAATCTGGCACTTCGTACTTCATGGGTGGATCGATTAGAAGCCAACATTCCAATATCTTTGGCTGTTCTTTCCACTCCGCAATTGTATACAGGAATTCTTATGCAAATTAGTAGCAGTAAAAGACTTCTAATTTTGGAATGGTCACACCTTTCTCACACTCCTAAAACTTCTATTTTTTCTCGAATCACCCAACTTGCTGCTCTTTTTACCAAAGCTCGAAAATGGGCAAAGGCAATGATAGGTCTGGAAATAGACACAATTTATCTTCCCTTCCGATTGACACAATGGGAAGAAATGTTTGTAAATTCAGATGTCCTTCAAATTGCTCTTGAAAATTGGAATGGAAAGTTATCTTGCCATCTCCCCACAGACCCTTGACTACAATTGATCAAAACAATCCCAACTACAATTTTTAATCCAATAGCAAAACAACCTATTCCGCAGGCACTAACAGTGTTTACGGATGGTTCAAAAGCCATTGGGGCATGTGTTTGGCAACTTGATTCCACATGGTACAAACATCTCACTACGGGACAATCATCAGCTCAACAAGCTGAATTAGCTGCTTTTAATCTGGCTCTTTCCATTTTTCAAAATCAGCCATTGAACATAATCACGGACAGTCTTTATGTTGCCAACATTGTTTTTTTCCATTTTTGATGCCTATATTTCTCCTTCTTTATCACCATCACTAATGACGTTATTTTCACAGCTGCAACAATTGTTACAAAAACGAACAACACCATTATTTGTAGCACATATTAGGAGTCATCAACATCTTCCAGGATTCCTATCAGAAGGGAATCATATGGCGGATGAAGCCTGTAAATCTGCCTTACAGATTTGTGCTTTAACAGCCGGAGAAAGTCACTCATATTTTCATCAAAACAAAAAGGCTCTTGTGAAGCAATTCGGACTCACACACCAAGAAGCTGTTGCAATCATTCAACAATGCCCTACTTGTAGTCTTCAAGCTCGAAGTATCCCTGAAGGAGTAAATCCTAGGGGTACACAAGCTTGCAAGACTTGGCAAATGGATGTTACACAATTTCCTCCATTTGCCCCTTGGAAGTATATTCATGTATCCGTAGATACGTATTCAGGCTTTATCATGGCCACCCTACAAAGAGGGGAAACGGCCAAACAAACAATCAATCATTGTATTAGATCTTTCATAACACTGGGATGTCCTAAAGTTTTAAAAACTGACAATGGTCCTGCGTATACAAGTACTGCATTTTCGGAATTCTGCTATCGATGGGACATTGTACACAAATTTGGTATTCCATTTAACAGCCAAGGGCAGGCTATTGTGGAACGCACAAATCAAACACTTAAAAATGCACTGCAACGATATTTAGGGGCAAAAGGCGTAAGCCCCCCGACACTCCCAGTGTTGCAAAATGTTCTTAATGTTTGTCTTTATACTCTCAATTTTTTGAACCTTACAGGGTCACCGGCTACTTCAGCCACTTCTTGACATTTTTCTAACCTCCTTGTCCAACCTCCAGACCTTCTGTTTACTATAGGCAACTACCAGATCCTACTTGGAAAGGACCGGTACCCCTGATCACCTGGGGAAAAGGCTACGCTGCAGTCCAACTCCCGGATCGCACATTGTGGGTCCCTGCACGTTGCGTACGGCCCTATCATGCTATCACAAAGCTTTCCCCTGCTGCTGACTTTATGTCTTTGCCTTTACTCTTTAGCGACAGCTCGACTGAGGGCTGACCCGCATATTATACTTGCACCCCCTTTTACATCTGTCACTTTCACTTTTCGAGATGACTCTCTGCCTCACTGTAATTATGCATTGCAACACCGCGGTCGTTATCTTGCCTCTCCTTTTCCGGCACATATTCAATACACTTATTTTCCATGTGCTATTTTCCTTCATGTAACGGTCACCCCCTCCACTATTGGCTCTTACTCCTGCCTTGGATTTCTAGCCAATGGCACCCGTTTCAATCAAACCGTGTATCTCTTCTCTTCGTATTCTGCCTCCTACCTTTCTGTTCCTTCTCTGCTTGCATCTTGGCTCTCCAGATACCCACCCTATTCAAAGGATCCTTGTGCCGTACGTTACGTCCGCTGCAGACGCCCCTCTCCTGTCAACACGCTAAAGTGCCTCTGGTCTTTTGATCGCCTCGTCGGCCACTGTGAAGGAGGAAGCAAAATTCCCCCGCCGCCTCATCATCACATCCATCAACGGGCTTCGCCAAGTCACGACCAGCGAGGGCGCGATCAACGTCCTTTGTCACTTTCCCGCCGGCCGCATAACATTGCTTGGACGATTACCGATGCGCAGCCTGCTGCACCAGCAGCTCCAAGAACCATTCTACAAGCCTTATCACCACGTCAACATTTTTCTCGATCATGACGCTCTTTGCCCTCCGTCCCTGACAACCAGCATCGCCCTGCAAACTACACCTGGACTATCACTGACTTTCAAGGAAACACCCTATACTCCATTTCCAACCGTACCCTGTGGCCCTGGTTTCCCACGCTCTACTTTGACTTTGCTGAAATGCTCGTAGGAGCCCATGGGTTTAAGCACAAAACAAAGTGCGATCCTTCCCCTCGTGAGGTCTGGAACACAGGCCCAGGCCTGTACATTTGCCCAGGCTATATTACAGACCTATCCCATATAGACGAATGTGGAACCGCCTCTGATTGGTATTGCAAATCCTGGCAATGTGTGTCCACAGGAAAAATTTGGTGGACTGCACCTTACACCACTGATTACATCAAGGCAGGACTGGGGCTGGACTCCAACTTGCCTTGGTCCTCATGCAGCAATTGGGCCTGCTGTGGTGTTCGCCTCAACCCAATGTACGTTACCTTCACGTCACATGGAAAAAGGCTCCCGCTTGCTGCTTGGTTAGCAGGGAAAAAGTGGGGGGGCAGATCCTATGATAATTCCGGATACCGTCATCCAGGTAATATTTTCATAATTCGACTCACTATGTCCCTAGAAGTATCCCCACCTGTGGGTCCAAATAAGCACAATAACTCTCCTTTTTTACAACCCTTTCCAAGGGAAACTAATCCGTTGATAACTCTTGTTTCCTCCACACACGACGCCCTAGTAGCAGCCCATGCTTTCCCTGACAATGATACCAAATGTTGGTTGTGCTTATCTTCTCAACCCCCTTTTTATGAAGCTATTGGCTCCCCCTCCCCATTTTCAAATAGCACCTCTGATGCCACTTGCAGGTGGTCCAATTCTTCTATAACTATATTTTCCATTGAAGGCCAAGGATGCTGTCTTGGATATGTACCTTATAATTACTCCCACTATTGTATTAATGCCTCATCTGACGCTTATATATCTTGTATGATATTTTTACCAAATGAAAGGACAGGTCTTCCTTATGGAGCTGAGGGGTGGTCTACAATGTATACTCACTCTACAACAGCAGATCTTTCCAAACGACTTAAGGGTCAGTTCTTCATTCCTTCCAATGGATCCATCTGGGCCTGCTCCACTGGTGCCACTGCATGTGTCAGTGGAGACATATTACACACACAAAAAGCCTTTTGTATCCAGGTTTACCTTCTCCCAAAAATGTCTGTCTTTTCTGATAATGACTTTATCTCCTGTATGGGACCACCCCAATATTTTCTTCGAGCTAAGCGCGAGGTAATCACCACTATGACCTTAGCCATTCTCTTAGGCCTGGGAGCCACTGGTGCAACAACAGGTATTGCAGGTATGGTCCTGGGTGACCAAAACATCCGCAAGCTAAGTATCGAAATTGATGCAGACCTCAAACGAATCGAACAGTCTATGGTTGTTCTCCAAAATTCTCTCACCTCACTATCTGAAGTTGTTTTACAGAATAGAAGAGGCTTGGATTTGCTTTTCTTGAAAAATGGAGGCCTATGTGTAGCTTTGAAAGAAGAATGTTGCTTTTACACTGATAACTCAGGTGTTGTGCTTGACTCCATGGCAGAATTAAACAAACAATTGAAAGACAGAGAAGGGGAACGCTCCCAGCATTATACTTGGTATCAAGGAATGTTTAACTTCTCTCCCTGGCTGACCACCCTTTTCTCAGCCATCGCTGGTCCTTTAATTTTATTATTACTTGCATGTGCAATTGGCCCATGTGTTATGGGTAAACTTTTAGATTTTCTACAACGAAGGCTGAGCAGCATTAGCGATGACATTCTGTTGATGAAACACACTGTTGACAGTGAATACAAACATCCTCTTTTAGAATTTACCTTTGATGAACCCTCACACCAACACTCTTTGAAAGGAACACTGGCGCCGGCACAGGAGGTATCGAAGGATTTCTCTTTTTCCCACGTAAGTGTCCTAGAAGAGAAAGTTCTGGACTACATTGAGGGGCCTTCTCAGTAATTGGCCTTAAAAAACAGAAAAGGAGGAGTTGTAGTTATCCTAGACTCCCAAAGACCTTTTTGCCTTCTATATTGAAAGTTATAAAGTTCTGCATTCCTGTCTCTAGTGATAAACCTCTGCCTCCTCCATTTACAATTGTATACAACAAATACCTCTGCCTCCTCCATTTACAATTGTATATAACAAGACTTGTCTCCTGTAATTGCCCTTGCCTCAAGATATGGCTTCCTGTCTCCTGTAATTGCCCTTGCCTCAAGATATAGCTTCCTGTCTCCTGTAATTGTCCTTGCCTCAAGTTAAGCCTTCCTGTGATAACCCTTGTCTTCTCTGTTAGCATTTGTATACGATAAGTTATGCTTTATTGTTTCCTGTGATGACCTTTGCCCTCTTCATTAGCAGTTGTATGCAATGAGCTATGTTTTCCTATGACCTTCCATATGTTGCTTCCTCATGTGTGTACTTCCCCCTCCCTGATGAAACTGCTCAATAAAAGAGTGCTGTGCAAAGCTGTTCGGGGGGCAACACCATCCACCCCGGGCACTCTGTGCTCTCTCACCTTGAACAAACTTGTGTTGGTGCCTCAGTTTGTCCTAGGATCCTGTTCCTGCGCTATCGCAGTTCCCAAGTGTGACCGTCGGAACGTCCGGCACACTGGGTCGGTGGCAAAGGGCAAAATCCTTCCATATTCAAGGTGTTCACCCTTGCGAGGGTCCCTCTAAATTCTCACCCCTGTTACGGGGCTCTAAGAGTTGAGGCCGGAACCCTGATCGGTCGCTCGACGCGACATTGGTGCACAGATGATTGTATTAAATTTTTAAACAGGTATCATGTAATTGCCTTGCAGGAAACCTGGTTAGTGGTGATGAGGCCCCAATTGAGCTCCCTGGGTTTAATATTTGGCAGCTGCCAGCAAAGAGGGTAGCTATAAAGGGAAGAGCTTCAGGAGGGTTGTGCATTTTGGTAAAAGCCAAATTAGGTTGGAAGGGAAACAAGATATGCTCGTGTGCCGGCCCTTTATTTTTTCAAGCAATCCATTTGGCATATGGAGGGAAGTCAATGGTTTTTATAAATGTGTATCTCAATCCAGCAATGGGTGATCTGCGGTAGGCAATAGAAGTAAAGATATTAGATATACGTAAAAAAATTGTAAAAACACCTTTAATTTTGGCAGGAGACTTTAATGCCCATGTGGGTCCTTCGTTGGAGCCTTTTGTTGAAAATGGTACAATTCCAGATGGTTATTTACATAACTAACAATCATGGGACTCCCAAGATAGGAAAAAGAATAAAGATGGGGGAAAATTTCTAACAATGGTATACAACTGTAACCTTCAAACAGTAGGCCAGTACACGGAGGTTAGAAGGTACCCCATAAACTTTTTTGGTCCCAAGGCATGCAGCTCCATTGATTACTTCTGTGTTTCTCACAGTTTAGTGGCAGGGGCTACTTTGGTCTTGACGTCACCAAGGCCAGAAAGTGATCATCTTCTGATTGAGATGTCCCTGGCACTCCCCTCTGATTTAAGGAAAAGGAACCAAATAATTCAACAAATAGGCTTCAACTTGGATATAGCCCAGGAGAGAAGGCTAACATGGAAGAGGGTTGATGGGAAAGCAGTGACAGAATTTATGAATTCATCACGTATGGAAGCCCTAGTGCATATATGTTCAAATAGTACAGGTGAACAAGAGCTTATAGTATATTTTGTGGAAATATGTCAGAAATTGAAGCATTTTTTCATGACTACTAAGTCAATGGGCCAGTTTGATTCTAGTTACTCAACATGGTTTGATAATGACTGCAAGGAAGGGAAAAACAGCTTAGAAAATCACTTAGGAGATACCTAATGAGCCCGAATATGGAATTACAGAAGAAGTATATTATCATGAGGCAGAAATATAAGCAGCTACTGAAGAGGAAAAAGGCTTCTTATATTGATGACTTATGGGCTGGCTTAGAAAAGGCAGCAAAGCTGGCCTCACCCACACTCTTCTGGTTGGGGGTCTCAAAAATTATTAAAGATAGAAAACCAATAAGTGACCCAAATATTACTGCAGAAAGTTGGGAGAGGCATTTGCCCACTCCAGCAGTTGTGGAAAGCTCTGATGAAGTGATATCCTCTCTGAGCTTGATACAGGGATATGAAGCCTTACCCCAGTGGGCAGAAGTGTCAATCACAGAGGTGAGGCAGTTAATTTCTTCCCTGAAGACAAAGCTCCTGGACAGGATGCGCTACTGGCATTACTATTTAAAGAAAATATAGCCTGGTGGGTGCCTGTCCTGGCGGGTCTCTTTACTTTTATTAATAGAACAGGGCAAATTCCTGCCAGTTGGCGTACATCAATAATTGTTCCATTACATAAAAAAAGGCTCTAGAGACAATCCGGATAATTTCCGGTTAATTAGTCTAATTGATATTTCAGCAAAAATTATGCTAAGTATCTGCTTCATAAATTAGAAGACTGGATAAAGAGAAACAACATTCTAGCTGAAGAACAATCTGGCTTCAGGAGCAGAAGATCTACAATGGACAACTGTATTGTGTTGGACCATCTAATAACAAAGTTTAAGTTTTTTAAAAAAAACATTGTACGTGGCATTTATAGACCTGAAGGCAGCCTTTGATACAATTATTAGATCAATTCTATGGGATAAATTAGAGGCCATGGGAATAGAAAAGAAACTGCTATATTTAATTAGATTGTTATACATGGAAACCCAGGTAAGAGTTTGAGTGAACAAAACAGGATCGGTAACAAATGCAATTCCAATTAAGAAGGGTGTAAGACAAGGTTGCATTTTAACCCCAACACTTTTCAATTTATATTTAAACGATTTTACAAAATGTCTGGAAGACTTATCACTTCATGGGCCCAGTATAGGAACAAGAAAGGTAAATTGCTTGTTATATGCCGATGATATAATTTTGCTGTCGGCCTCACAAGTGGGGCTACGAAGGTCACTAGGAAAGTTGGCAGCATATTGTATAAAAATCATTTGACAATTAACATAGAGAAATCAAAGGTAATGATATTTATCAGGCAACAAAAGATGAGGAGATGGGTTTTAAATAGCAGAAGAATAGAACAAGTTCAGTCATTTACCTATTTAGGGCTAGTATTCCAGACAAATGATAAATGGAATAAGCATGTAAAAGCCGGAGATCAGAAGGCCGTGGCTTGGATGGCCCAATTAAACAAATTTATTTTAGAGAAAACTCCATCTTCATTAACCCCAGTGCTAAAGGTCTTTCAAGCGAAAATTGAACCAATACTTACCTATGGGGTAGAAATATGGGGATCAGTTAAGCTTCCTGGGCAGGAAAATCCTCAAAATAAGTTCCTGAGGAGAATTTTGGAACCCCAGCATGCGTAGTAAGGGCAGAAACGGGAGTCCATGCAATCGGCACTAGGGCCATGCTGAAGACCGTTTATTATTGGCTAAGAATATCCGAGATGGAGGAAGGGAGATTACCTAAGGTAGTGCTAATGGATCAGATTGTTTCAAGTAACAAAAATAATTGGTTATCAAGAGTTTTGAAGTGGGTATCTAGCTTTGGTATTCCGTTAAACTGGCAGCAGTATGATCATAGGCAGATTCAATCTTGGATCACACAGAGATTTAATGACATAAGTGCACAATCGGACATCGCACAGGTGACAGTAGCAAAAGTTTTCCCCTGGTTATTGGCTAATAAACAAATTTTTAAAATAGAAAAATATTTAACCTTGCCTTTATCTCTCATCATAAGGAGATTTTTTACCAAATTGAGATTGGACCAACTTCAATCAAACATGCTTTGGGGCAAATATAGGGGGATTTCTGTAAGTGAAAGAGTCTGTTTATGTGGGACGGGGGAAGTTGAAACAATGTCCCATGTAATTTTTGATTGCCTCCTGTATTCAGTTTTGAGGGAACATCAGTTGGGCAGGATCTTTTATACTAGTACCCCTGTGTCTAAAGAGTGCTTCTTGCATCATTGTTTCTTAGGCTCTAATTTGCAGTTGGTGAAATGGATTGCCAAATATGCTGTAAAATTGATGGAAATAAGAACAAAGTTGGTGCAGCAGAGTGTGGTAGATTGTAGGAAAGGTCACTTGATTTTAAAATGTGATTTTAAAAGTAGTTTTAAGACTGTTTGGGGTAGACGCAGGGGTGATATTGTAATATAATTTTAAGCATATTTAACCTGTATCTTAAATCATTGTATTCTATCCTGATTTTATTTCGATTGTATTTTGTTTCAGTTTCATTTTAAATTGTATTTTTTCCAGTTTCATTCGAATTGTTTTTGTCAACTTTTAGTGATATTTTATTTTTGGAACTTGGAAATTTGATATGGCCCAAGGGCTAATCAATAAATAAAGATGATGATGATTACTTCCTCACAGCAAGTCTGGATTTCATTTTGATTTGTTCTTGTGCAACCCCAGCTCAAGTTGGAACCCCAAATCATTCTTGTAACAAGATCATTACAACAAAAACAACAAGAACAACAATGATCAGACAATTCCCTACGTACAGAATGTTTCAGAAATGACAGCACGATTACTGTGCCAACATGACCTCGCAGTAGCCCACAAACCAACCTCAACTCTCAGATGAACCCTGTCAAAAGCAAAAGGGCCGACAGAAACAAACCAAAGATCAGGCATCATATACTGAATCCAATGTAGCAAATGGGAAAGGGACTAGTTGGGCCAAACAGGAAGAAAGCTATCTACCAGACTGCATGAACACTTTCTGGCTATCTGTTAGGAATTAAAGTCCTAACCTGGTTTGGGTGAAATACATATAATATGGTTGTGTACCTTTAAGAAGAGAAAAGGCCGAAGGGTGTGACTAATTCTATTCAGCATAAATGAATTTCAGATGTTAGACTTACTCTCTCTCTAATGTTTTTTCTCTGACTGACTTGTTACTGTGTGTATTGATATTTGACTTTTAACTGGTAAGGATTTTTGACTTTGACTTTGTTTACTCCTGAACTGTTATTCAACGGTGATTCTTCATTACTGACCTTGGATTGAAAAATGGACTATATGTAATTGTGGTTTTTTTGTTTTGTTTTGTGTTATATTGTTTGAGTAAAAATATTGTTATGATAGAACTCAAGTTAGTTTGCTTTTTACTGTTTGCTTCTTAAAGGTCCCAGTACACTTTCCTTTGTGCATTGCAAGCCTTGTATAAGGCATTCTGCACATTCTAATTTTGTTTCGTATTAACACTATAAAAAGACACAAGATACTATGCCTCATGTCCATCCATGAAGACTCAGAAGGACACAAGTTTGATCTAACCGGAACCACAGTTGTAACCCAGGTGAAATCAAGGAGAGAAAGAATTCCTTGAAGCCTGGTTTTCCACCAATAATTCAATAAACAGACACACTGACATCAACTCAATCTACCAACTGCTGAGAACGAAAGAACTACTCCAACCACGATCCTGAAGGCAGCATTTAAAACTGAACAAAAAGGCACCATGCAGCAATGGAAATCATATCCCTTCACAAGAAATCGGTAACAATACCCAGCCAACCAATCTGAAACCAGACTATGACTCAGCACCAGAACAAACAATACTAATGCTAATTCGGTCCAGGTCTGGATGGGGAGAAACAGGCTTCATCTTAATCCTGCCAAGACTGAGTGGCTGTGCATATCGGCATCTCGGGTTAACCAGACTATTCCACCTTTAACAATGGGGGATGAGGTGTTACCCCCCCCCCCGTTGATAGGGCTCGCAACCTGGGTGTCCTCCTGGATTCATGGCTCAATTTTGAAGATCACATAGGAGCCGTGACCAGGGGGGCTTTTGCCCAGGTTCGCCTGGTGCACCAGTTGTGACCCTATCTGGACCGAGATGCCCTACGTACAGTCACTCATGTTCTCGTGACCTCCCGTTTGGACTACTGCAATGCTCTCTACATGGGGCTGCCCTTGAGGACCACTCGGAGGCTTCAGCTGGTGCAGAATGCGGCTGCGCGAGTTGTGATGGGGGTTTCCTGATACTCCCATGTAACACCTCTACTCCGCGAGCTACATTGGCTCCCGGTTGCCCTCCGGGTGATATTCAAGGTGCTGGTGATGACCTATAAAGCCCTAAATGGCTTGGGTCCGGGATATCTGAGGGAACACCTGCTGCCAGCATCACGTTCCCTTCGTCCAGTGCGCTCCCACAGGGAGGGTCTTCTCAGGGTGCCGCCGGTAAAAGATTGCCGACGGATAACACCCAGGGGGAGGGCCTTCTCAGTGGGTGCACCTGCCCTCTGGAACCAGCTGCCTGTGGAGCTTAGGACTGCCCCCGACCTCCGTTCATTTCGCCGGGACCTGAAGACCTGGCTCTTCGAGCTCTCTGGCCCAGGCTGAGAATTTTGATTTTAATTTTAATTGGGGTTTTTATTTTTTCAGGGATTGATGTAATTTTTTAATGTTTTTTAACTTTTGTATTCCTTGTTTTAAATACCCTGTAAACCGCCCTGAGTCCTTCAGGAAAGGGCGGTATATAAATCCAATAAAATAAATAAATAAATAAATAAATAAATAAATAAATAAATAAATAAATAAATAAATAAATAAATTTGCATCACACAGACGGTGCTTAACACCAAAGAATGTGGCCCAGTAACAACAACCATCCAATCAAACAGCCCGAAATCAGACCATGACTCAGAAATATCTGAACAAATAACATTCATACCAATTTGCATCAAATAAAAAGGTATTTAAAGGCCAGTGCTCTGACAGAAGAGCACAATTCAAAATGTACTGATGATGTCTCCTCGAACGGTGAAGAAATGTTTGCAACCAAATTGCCCCAGCTCAGAGCTCAAATGAACAACCAAACTACCCACCTGAGCTACTAATATTCAAACACATTTCAGATCATTAAAAATTCTTTTTTGTGGGGGGTATGTATAACTCTCAGTCAATACCACACCTTGAAAGATCCCTCTCAAGCACCATATGATAGCAGCTAGTACCTGGTTAGGAGATCTTTACCCAATCTGATTCTGGGCTGCTCCTACTAGAGTAGCCCCTAAGATCCTTTGTATCTTGGATATATTCCTGTCAGTCAAAGAATTCCAGCTGTGGGGTGCAAGAGAAGAGCCTTCTATGCTATGGCCCTGACCTTTTGGAACATCTTGCTCCCTGAAGTGAGATTGGTTCCCCTTCTCCTGGCCCTTCCCAAGAGCCTGAAGACTGGGTCTGCCAGCTGGCCTGGGGCCCCAAGGGGGGGGGAATATCATAATGGAAGTGGTTGAATGGTAGTAGACTCCACCTCCCTATCTTACTCCCTTCCCTCCCATCTTTAATTATAATTTTGTATTCTTTTCATTATAATTTTATACTCTTAATTATAATTTTGTATTCTTTTCATTATAATTTTGTACTCTTAATTATAATTTTGTGTTCTTAATCTTATAGTTTTACTGCTTTCAATGTTGTTAACCACCCAAAAATATCTTGTGGCAGGATGAGCAGCAAATAAATTTAATAAATAATTTCCCGGTTTGGCCACAGAATATCACAGCAATAGATATCCGAGACTGGCTTCTGAGAAACCCAGATTTCTCATTCGTTTTATATATTTGTTGTTCCAGATTCAGGCACACCACAACATTCAACATTTATTTAATCATTTTATTTAGTATATACTTTATTATATTCTGTACTACTAATTTTTATACTTACTATAAAGTGATGGGGTTTTTTTGTTTGAAAATTTTATTAGTTTATCAGACTATAAAATACAAAGAAAATGAAAATAATGGGACACTAAGGGAGGAAAAAGGGGAAAAAGAAGGCTTCTGACTCGCTTTAGCACAGTGGAAGAAAGCACTAAAGCCTCTTTTACTTTTACACAATAATATATAGCAGCCATTTCTACAGCAGTGATCGATTTCTTTAAAATGATTTTTTTTCTTTCCTGTTGACACCAATATGCAAAACAAACCAGCCATTCATATATATATATATATATATATGCCACCTGCCTCAAAAGCAGAAGTGATCCGACATCTTAGCAATAAAACCGAACAGGCTCAGTTCTTCATTTACAGGTTTACTGTCAGTATAAAAATCCAACAGCGATAATCCACCTCCCATGGATGGAAATTATGGCCGTTGCCTGCAGAGTAGTGATTTAACCCTGAGAGTCCAGCATGAAAGTTATGAATGTATTATTTTCGTTGCAGGTGAGAAGAACGAAATATGTAATCAAAGAGCATCGGCACTATTATTAGCTGCCGCAGGAATTAATCCGATTTGTGTTCCACCCACACCTCCCTCCATATGCCTCAAAATTCTTTAGCTGCTAAAGGAAAGAATAAGAGCTCAATTCTAAACAAGGCACCAAGAAGCCTTCTGTGAGATTCTGTTTTCTACCCAATATAGCCCTCAACATACAACCGTTCGTTTAATGACCGTTCAAAGTTACAACAGAATTGAAGAAAGTGACGTATGTCTGGTTTTCACACATATGTTGCAGCATCTTCACAGTCACGTGATGAAAATTCAGATGTCTGGGTACAGGCATGTATTTATGATGGTTGCCATGTCCCAGGGGTCATGTGATCACCTTCTCTGATCTTCTGAGAAGTCAAGTCAATGGAGAAGTCAGATTCACTGAACAACCTTCTACCATAACAACTGCAGCAATTCACTTGAAAGCAACCAAGTCATAAAAAGGGGCAAAACTCACTTAACAGCTGTCTTTCTTAGTAAAGGAAATGTTGGGCTCAGTTGTGGTTATAAGTCAAAGACTACTTGTATAGGAACATCCTTAAGGGTGTCATTTGAAGGGTGTTACAGAGCCTTTCCACCTCAAAGGTAAAAGCAAAACCGTGAGATTGGTACAGAGGATCCCAGCAGATATTTGTGCTTCTAAATATAAAGTCAATCAGACACCGAGTCCTTCTCAGTGTCAGTCCTTTTCCATGGAGCATAGTAGCATGGGTAAACTCTTTTTACACTGAGCTTGAGTTCCACAGAAATGTCCATGTTGTTTTGTTGTTTTGTTGCCAACGGTCACCATTTAAGGAAGAGTTTCTCTTTCTTTCTCTTTCTCTCTTTCTTTTTCTTTCAAGCCTACTCCTGTGTTTTCCAAACTGAGTCTCCCCAGATGTGGAAGTCCAGGATTTCCATTAGATCTTGCTAGTAGATATATGCACTGAAATATTTTGGATGGCACGAAATTGAAGAAATCTAATTTATTTCTATTTTCAATTAAAAAGACTAATTTTTTTTTAAAAAAATATGATTTCAGAGACTATGAAGCCTGCCTGCCTTTCTCCCTCCTTTTTCTTTTTTCTTTCTTTTCTTCCTTTTCCTTCCTTCCTTTTCGTTCCTTCTCTCTTTCTCTCTCTCTTTCTCCCTCTCTCCCTCCCTTTCTTCCTTTCCTTCTTCCCAGTCTACTGTAGTCTGAAATTCCAATTTCTCAATAGGCCTGGGCCTGATTAGAAATCATATTCTTTTCAATAGGCAAGGAACCAGAAGAATCATAGAGTCCAATTTTTTGCAATATGCAGGAAGATCAGTTAAACCATCGAGACGGGTCTGATGCCTGACCTCTTTTTTAAAACCTTCAGAAATAGAGAACCTCTAATTTCTATAGGAAATTCCATTTTGTACAGATTTTGTGATCAATAAGAGTTTTCCCCCCTTATATTTAATTTTGTATCAATCATTTGTGGATCTAGTTCAGTGGAAATGGAAAATACTTATGAGTATTCAGGCACATAAAATGGGCCATATCATGCCTCCCCTTTTATCTCTGGACTGAATTTCTCATGTTCCTTCAGTCTGTCTTTGCAGAGTGTGTCATCAGGTTCCTGTATTATCTTTGCTTCCCTCATTTGGACCTGTTCTAAGCCATTAATATCTTTTTTAGACCAGGGTAACTACGGCCCCTTAACTGGACTTCAACTCCCAGAATTCCTGAGCCAGCCATTTCTCCCTGGTGAAGGACATTTTGTTCCTCTCAATCCAGCCTTTCAATCTGTCCAGATTATATTGCAGTCTCATTATATAATTTTGCATTTTGGCCCAATCTCCCAATTCCATGTCATCGGCAAATCTGATAAGCAGCTCAGCAAATCTTTATTTATTTATTTAAATAATTCATATGGCTGCCCATCTCACAATGATTCCAGGCAGCGCACAAGGATTGAAATAATAATAACATATAGTCTGCGACATCGAAGTTTAAAACAACAACCACAAACTTCAGCAGCTGAGTTCACTTAACATCCTAGTCCAAATGCCTAAGGAAACAGCCAGGGCTTTAAAGTCTTGAGAAAGGACAACACTGTTAGGCCATATGGATTTGAAAAATGCATCTAACGTTGAGTGATGCTAAGCCATAGAACAGTTGTTACCTCAGACAAGCATAATTCCTGGGTCCAAGAAGATGACCCTGATTGATGGAAGGGATCTAAAATATAATCTCTCTCCTATACCTGTCAGGCTGAGCAGAAGCAAAGAGGCAGAGTTTATCACAGAAAATAATAACAATATTGAAAAATACTCACTAAAAACAGATTCCTGTGGGACCTACTGATAACAGGTCTCCGACCTGACTGAGCTCTCTGAATGAAGTTAGCTGATCCAGTTGCAGATTCAATTCCTTCAATATTTCATTTTATTCAAATTTTCATTTTCTTTGACTACCACTACAGTGGCAAAATATGAATTTAATTTCTTTGCTTTTTCTTGCTCATCTGTTAAGAATTCTCCATTTGGAATAAGCTGTGAGCTCACTTCCCCCCTTGACCCCTCCACAGACACCATCCTTTGTCTTTCTCTTGCTGTTGACATATTTAAAGATACTCTTTTTGCTAGATTTTGTGCCTCTCTTTTAGCCTTAGGCGATTTTTACTCATTACCTTCCTGACCTCATTCTTAGATTCTGAGCTGAAGCTTTGTAGACTTCAAAAATTCTGATTGCAAGGAACAATACCTTCTAGATGCAAAATGATAACCTCAAGTGTTAGGAAGATTTTGGCAGGAAACCTAGTTGGCAAAAGGTTCTAGTTTAAAAAAATGGATGGTGCCTCAATAGTTCCTTTCATATTCCTTCATGTACAGTACCACAATTATCTCCAGATGCAGTACTTTGACTGTAAGTAGGAGTCAGTAAATTTGAATCTAATGTTTGGATAAATATATATTTTTTTAAAGTTTTATTATTATTTTAACAGAGTTCAATAATAATTATTCAACAAAAATTGTTGTCTGAGTATCTTATTCACTAATACAAATTAAATTCCTTTTTTAATTTTTTTAAAAATATACTTTATTAAACAAGTTTTAAATAAAAACAACAAGAACATTATTACAAAATACTGAAAAGTGTGTCGAATAAAAAAAAACACCAAAACACCCTATACACCAAAAAAACAAAGACAACAACATCAAACAAGACCGGGGGGTGTAATACTACCCCTAATTTTCTTTTTCTCGTACATCCCAGGCTAAGTAACCTTTAATTACCAAATATTAGAAATCTATAATTGTATATATCTCCAGATTCTATACCTCAAATAGTAATACGCAATCATCTGGTATTTCCCCCATTGAAGTTAAATATTCTATTCTGTAACCATGAGTACCAGGAGTCCCAACTTTTATTAAAAAGTGATTTGTTTTTCCCTTTGAGAATATATGTCATTCGATCTGACTCTGCGCATAGTAATACTTTCCCTATTACTTGATAGTCCGTTGGGATTTCCTTCATCTTCCAATATTGCGCATAAGTCATATGCGCCGCTGTTGTAATATGTATTAATAGATACCAAACATTTTTTGGGACTTCTTGTGGCTTCATCCCCAAGAGGAAAATAGCTGGGTCCAATTGAAAATCATATCCTGTTATTTGAAATAACCAATTTTTTATATTGGTCCAGTAACGCCTAACCTTTGGACAAGTCCACCATTGATGGTAGAAAGTGCCCCTGGCAGAATCACATTTCCAACATTTGTCATTTGCATTGGGAAACATTTTTGAAATTTGTGCAGGAGCTAAGTACCATCTATACAACATTTTGTACATATTTTCTTTAAATGCTGTTGCTAACGTTAATTTTATATTTTTCTTCCAAATTTGTTCCCACTCCTCTAATTTTATAGTGTGACCAATATTTATCCCCCAAGCAATCATTACATCATTTATTGTTCCCCCTTTCATCCCATGAAACAAAAGGAGATTATAGGTCTTAGATAAAAATTTAGCATCACTTCCCCATAAAATCTTGTCTAATTCTTGTGGGATTATATCGATTCCAAATTCCTTCTTATCCCTATCAAACCTTGAACTCATTTGAGAATACGACCACCAATCCAACTTTATACCCCCAGAATGTAACTCCTCCCTGGATTTAAGGTTGCCTCTCAGATCTATGAGATCTTTATACCTATAATTTCTGTTTGGATTGTGTAACGTCGAATAAGTTACAGCTTCCAAAGGAGTAAACCAGCCAGGTATCTTTGTATAGATCCACCCTCTCATCATACGCCAAGAATTTATCATTACATCCCTAATATAATGATTAGAGAAAACTTTATATTGACTATCCTTCCTTGGCCAGAGATAGGCATGCCATCCCTGCGTTAAATTATATCCTTCAATAGTTAACACCCTCTTTCTAGATAACACAACCCAGTCCCTAATCCAAGCCAAGGCAGAGGCATGGTAATACAGCTCCCAGTGTGGGAGCCCCAGTCCTCCCCTTGTTTTGTGCTCCTGCAACATTCTCCTTTTAATACGCGGCTATTAAGACTATAGATAAGGAGGATGCTGGGGAATTGGGAGGCTTGGGCCCTCAAATGGAGACACGGTTAGCGAAAAAAATAAAGAATACAGCGAAGCAGTGACATTCAGGAAGAGGTTCGCCTTTTTTCTGTCAATATTAATGGTCTTAATGCTCCTACTAAGAGGAAAAAAACTTGGTCCAAACTTTGTAAATTAAAATATGATATAATTTGTATCCAGGAAGTCCATATGATTAAAAGTCAACAGAATGTACTAGCGTGTCCAAAATTGGGGGAAGTTTTTGTGTCCCTGGCAGAACAAAAGAAAAGGGGAGTTGTGATTTACGTTCGGCGAAATATTGAGGCCCACTGGGTGTATTCAGATACAGAAGGAAGAGTAGTGATGGTAGAACTTCGATTGGCTCAGAAGAAGATCTTATTGGTGAATGTGTACGCACCAAATTGTAATCAGTGTGCCTTTTTTCAAGGTTTATATAAAGTAATAGTAGGGTTAGAATATGAGCATATATGCATTGTAGGAGACTTCAATGCAATAGTAGATGTTGATAAAGACTATACCCCGGGGCAACATTTACATAAAGGGGTAAAAAGAACATTGCCTAAGGTGTGGGATCAAGTGAGGGAGGAGTTAGGTATATGTAATATATAGCAAGATTTTCACAGGGAAGAGAGGCAATATACTTATTTCTCCCCCAGGCATCAAACATGGACCCGAATTGATATGATATGGGCATCCCATAAAATTGAAAGAGATGGTTAGGGAAATAGAGATTATGACTAATCACTGGGCAGATCACAGCCCGTTAGTTTTGGTTTGGAAAGAAGAAAAGAAGAGGTATAGATGGACAATGAGAGCAGCTGTTTTAAAAGAACAATTCAAAAACTTGTTGAACCAGGAAATGGGATATTTTTTTGAGGAGAATAGAAGGGAAGATACAACAATTCAAATTATATGGGACACTGTGAAAGCAGTGATTCAAGGGATAGCAATTAAGTATTTGGCACATAAGTGGAAGAAAGAGAGGGTTAAGAGATTGGAGTTGATGGGAATGTTGACAGAGGCCGAGGAGGCTCTTCAGAAAGACCCAATCTCAGTAATAGCGAGGGAGAGAAAAGATATTACGAGACACGAGATTTCCCTCTTGGATCAACGTGAATTAGCAGAGAAAATCCAAAGGAATAAACAATTCTTTTTTGAACATGCCAACAAGGCTGGAAAATGGTTGTCCTATAGGCTTAGGAAGCGAGCAATTGCGAGAAAAATAGAATGGTTACAGGATGGGATGGGAAATATGGTGGGATCAAATGAACAAAAGAAAAATGTGATTCAGGAAATTTTTACCGCATTGTATAAGAAAGACCCAATTTTAGAAGAAAAGATTGGAAGTTACTTAGAAAGGGTGGACTTACAGGAGGTTCCTGAGAATGTAAAACAAATTTTGAATTCAGAGATCTCAGAAGGGGAAATAAAGGAGGTAATTAAGAAACAATCGAATGGGAAATGGATGGACTCCCAGCGGTATAATATATAAAGAGATGTTGGGAACGTTTAGTGGCCGTTTAGTGGCCATTTAAAAGATTTATTTAATGAGGTTTTAAGTGAAGGGAAAATACCCCAGTCATGGACAGAGGCTTATATATCTTTTCTCCCAAAGGAAGATTCAGATCGTACCTTGGTTAAAAATTATAACCCATTTCGCTATTGAATGCAGATTATAAAAAATTTTCCTCAATTCTGGCAGGCAGGCTTAAAGTATTCTTAAGAGAATTTATACATTCAGATCAGAATGGGTTTCTTCCAAATCGGCAAATAAGAGATATTTTGAGAATAGTGATGAATATGTTGGAATACTATGAGATGCACCCTAGTAGACAGTTGGCAATGATGTTTCTCAATGCTCAGAAAGCATTCGACATGGTTAGTTGGGAATTTTTAATACGTCAGATGATTAAAATGGGATTTGGACCAAATTTTGTAAGAGCTATACAAACAATTTACACTACGCAATCTGCCCGAGTATTATTCAATGGTGAAATGACTGGGAAAATTGATATACAAAAAGGTACGAGACAGGGATGCCCCCTTTCACCTCTGTTGTTTATTCTGACTTTAAAACCACTATTGATTATAATTTGGCAAAATAATAATATTAAAGGATTAAAAATAAATGATCAGCATTATAAGCTTCAAGCTTTCGCTGATGACTTAGTTTTTATTTTGGAAGACCCATTGGAATCAGGCCCTAAATTACTGGAGGAAATTAGTGCCTTTGGAGAAGTAGCAGGTTTAAAGATTAATTGAGATAAAACTAAATTTTTGGTAAAGAATATCGGAACTGAATCCAAGGTACAATTACAAGAGGTGATGAGGATCCAAATAGTTAAAAAAGTTAAATATTTAGGTATTTGGTTATCTTCAAGGTGTCCATCTGTAAAGGAGTTAAATTATCAAAAATTAATGACCGAGATGGAAAAGAAATTAGACAGCTAGAAAAACATTCAACTCTCAATCCTAGGATAAATTGCAGTGATTAAGACTCATATTTTGCCAAAGTGGTTATACCTATTCCAAACTACTCCTGCAAAACTAGGTAAGAAATTTTTAAAAAAACTAGAACAGATAGTTGGTAAATTCATATGGAATAATTAAATTCCTAATTGCTAAATCTTTTCTCTAACCATTGTTAAAAGAGGTCCCAAGTTTGAAAATATTCTGTTTCTTTTTTTTTCTTTCAACCTTAAAGTAGGTTTGTCCATTTATTTTTTTTGCCCAAGATGGCGTCGGCCGCAATCTGAGCTTCGGGCGCTCTACGAGGGCTCCAAATGGGCCAGCTCAGGGAGGCCCACGGTACGATGGGGTGACTCCAGGGGTTGGGGGATCTAAAAACAGCTGCTGGGCACTGTTCTCCGCGGCGCTGAGCCCCCCCCTCCGAATTAGCGGCGTTTGAAAATCGCCGGCCTGCCGACCTGCCGAGCACTGTTGCAACGCCGTTAAAGTTCGGGATGTCTTGGCCTGCCTTTCCTCTTCTGCCCGCTCGCCGTGGATACCCTCTGCTTGTTCGGAGGGGCAGCGGCGACGATCCCACCAGTTGGAGATTTACCTACGACCATCAGCTGGCAGGCGCCATTTTCAGTGGCGCGGAGCCTTCTTCTCCTCCCGGATGGCGGCAGCGGACTGTGGGCCTGGTCATCGGCCTCGGCGGACGTGCTGGCGAATGCCTGGACTCGAGACAGCTGCTGGGAATGCCTCTCTCCGCCGCTGAAAGATCGTTTTGACTGGCGGACGGGCGTTGGGGAGAGAATGCTTCTGCCCTCCCCCCCAGACTGGCGGCGTTGGCCGGCGACGCGAGGATCGGCAGTTTGGCGGGTCGAATCCCGAGTGCCGCGTAACAGAGTGAGCGCCTGTTACTCGTCCCAGCTTCTGCCAACCTAGCAGTTCGAAAACACGTAAAAAAATGCAAGTAGAAAAAATAGGGACCACTACGGTGGGAAGGTAACAGCGTTCCGTGCGCCTTTGGCGTCTAGTCATGCCAGCCACATGACCACGGAGACGTCCTTGGACAAGCGCTGGCTCTTCGGCTTTGAAACGGAGATGAGCACCGGCCCCTAGAGTCGGAAACGACTAGCACGCATGTGCGGGGGAACCTTTACCTTTACCTTATTGACAGTCCAGTTTGGCTGGGACTTCACCGTGGTGGGAAGACGGTTTTGGACTGGTCAGCGACCACCTCACTGGTGTGAGAGACCAGCTGGGGTGGGCTTGGCTCAGGACCCCCCCTTTTCTCTCTACTCCAGATTGGACTCCTCAGCCGGAGTGAGAGGACAACTGAGGCTGTCCCTTGGATTGCCATCTCAGGTGAGAGCTGAGATGGCCTTGTGGACTAAGAGATATGCCTACTGGACTTCTTTTTCCATCTATATACCATCATTGAGCGACCCTTTGGACATATTTATAACATCTGCCCTAAGAGACTATCCTAGCGCTGTATGGTTTACCTTCGTTACTCTGAAGCGGACCTGTATGCCCTCAGGGGGGCTCCTGCCTCCTGGGCGTGACCTTCCGCCTGTTTCCATACTCCCCTTAATGACGAGCCCAAGCGCTGGGACTCCGAGAGGTGGCTGGGCTTAGATAGGGGCCTCGAGTTGAGACGTGCTAAGAGGCCCCTGATAAAATTTTTAGCCGGTTATTTTAAAAGGTTAGGGAGGGGGAGGGATAGGGGGTAGGGAGGGAATATTTAACCGGCACTCAGTCTGGACCTGTTAGGGGTCCTGACGGGATGGGGTCGGGGGAGGTGGCTGCTGGTTCTGGGAATGTGGGGGTGGGGCTTCAAATCCCCACGGCGATAGGGAATGGCAGCAGGTGCTTGCGCGGAGGGCCATATCAACACCCGGGATCACGTCCCCGCTATCTCCGAGCGGTGGCGCTCTCCGACCCTCCGGTTAGCACCCTCTTACCCGGGGATGAGGGTGATCAGGTCCCTGAGCTCAGGTTGGTCTATTTTAACGCTAGATCCGTAGTTAACAAAGCTCCCCTCATCCATGATCTGATCGAGGAGGAATGTGCGGATCTAGCGTGCATCACGGAAACTTGGTTGGGTTCGGAGGGAGGGGTGCCTCTTACCGAGTTATGCCCTCCAGGTTTCCGGGTGCTGCACCAGCCACGGGCTCAGGGCAGGGGTGGTGGGGTGGCAGTGGTTATACAGGAGACTTTGTGTCCCCGGGAGGCCACCATTGTCCAGATGGCCGGGAGTGAATCCCTCCTCTTGAGATGTGGTCCTCGGGCTCAGTTGGGCTTGTTGCTCACATATCTGGCGCCCGGCTGTGTGGCAACAGCCCTGCCCGAGCTGCTCGACACTCTCTCAGGGTTGGCGGTGGAGTTCCCCAGGCTTATAGTCCTGGGTGACTTCAACCTGCCGTCACTGGGAGGGTCGTCAGAGTTAGCTCAGGAGTTCATGGCCTCCATGATGGCCATGGGCCTGACCCAAGTTATTGAGGGCCCGACTCATGTGGGGGATCATACTCTCGACCTGGTGTTCCTATCTGGACAGTGGTTGGATAATCTGGGAGGGGGTTCCCCGTCCATCACCCCTCTGTCATGGTCAGATCACCACCTCCTGAGGCTGGTTTTCCGCTATGCCACCCCCCGCCGCTGGGCGGCTGAACCGACCAGGTGGTTCCGCCCCAGGCGCCTAATGGACCGGGATCGGTTCCAGAGGGCGCTTGGGCCTATACCTATCACCCTTACCCACAGCCCAGTCGATGCTCTGGTGGAGGCCTGGGAAACGGCTGCCGCCAGGGCACTTGACTGCGTTAAACCCATGCGACCTCTGACCCGGCGCAGATCCCGTTGGACCCCATGGTTCTCTGTGGAGCTCTGGGAGATGAAACATCGGAGACGAGGTCTAGAGAGCGGTTGGAAATCCAGCTGATCCGAATCCGACCGATTGCAGTTAAGAACCTTTATAAGGTCTTATCTTGCGGCGATAAGGACGGCGAAGTCTAACTACTTTGCTGCCCTTATCGCGTCCGCAGATAATCGCCCGGCCGCCCTGTTTAGGGTGACTCGCTCCCTCCTAAATCAGGGGGTGAGGGAGGATCCCTTACAGGGATGTGCCGAGGAGTTCAGCCATCATCTGACAGACAAAATTGCTCAGATCCGGACCGGCCTGGACTCTGACTGGGCAGAGTCTGACGTGGAGAAATCGGGCGGTCTTGAGCACGTTATCTGGACTGAGTTCGACCCTGTTTCCCCTGATGATGTGGACAGGATCATGGGGAGACTGAGCACCACCACCTGTTTGTTGGATCCGTGTCCCTCCTGGCTAGCTTATGCAGCTCGGGAGGGAACACGAGGCTGGTTCCATGCAGTAATAACTGCTTCTTTGAAGGAGGGTGTCTTCCCTGCCACCTTGAAGGAGGCAGTGGTGAGACCCCTCCTCAAGAAGCCTGCTTTGGACCCGGCTGTTTTAAACAACTATCGTCCAGTCTCCAACCTTCGCTTTTTGGCAAAGGTTGTTGAGAGTGTGGTGGCGCATCAGCTCCCTCTGTTCCTGTAGGAAACTGATTATCTGGACCCGTACCAATCGGGTTTCAGGCCCGGACACAGCACGGAAACGGCATTGGTCACGCTGGTGAATGATCTCTGGAGGGCAAAGGACAGGGATTCCTCCTCTGTCCTGGTCCTATTAGATCTCTCAGTGGCTTTCGATACCATCGACCATGGTATCCTGCTGCGGCGTCTCAGGGGGTTGGGAGTGGGAGGCACCGTTTTACGGTGGTTCTCCTCCTACCTCCAGGGCCACTCGCAGTCGGTGTTGACGGGAGGGCAGAGATTCGCCCCGAGGCCTCTCATTTGTGGAGTCCCTCAGGGGTCGGTTCTCTCGCTTCTCCTGTTCAACATCTATATGAAGCCGCTGGGCGAGATCATTCGTGGTTTCGGGGTGGGGTATCATCAGTACGCTGATGATACCCAACTTTTTCTTTCCACCTCGAACCAACCCAGTGATGCCCTCGCTGTGATGTCCCGGTGCCTGAAGGCAGTTCAGGTCTGGATGGGGAGAAACAGGCTTCGTCTCAATCCCGCCAAGACTGAGTGGCTGTGCATATCGGCATCTCGGGCTAACCAGACTATTCCACCTCTAACGATGGGGGGTGAGGTGTTACCCCCCGTTGATAGGGCTCGCAACTTGGGCGTCCTCCTGGATTCACGACTCAATTTTGAAGATCACATAGGAGCCGTGACCAGGGGGGCTTTTGCACATGTTCGCCTGGTGCGCCAGTTGCATCCCTATCTGGACCGAGACGCCCTACGCACAGTTACTCATGCGCTTGTGACCTCCCGTTTGGACTACTGTAACGCTCTCTACATGGGGCTGCCCTTGAAGACCACTCGGAGGCTTCAACTAGTGCAGAATGCGGCCGCGCGAGTTGTAATGGGGGTCTCCCTATACTCCCATGTAACACCTCTACTCCGCGAGCTGCATTGGCTTCCGGTTGCCCTCCGGGTGAAATTCAAGGTGCTGGTTATTACCTATAAAGCCCTACATGGCCTGGGTCCGGGGTATTTGAGGGAACACCTGCTGCCGGCATCAAATGCCCTTTGCCTAGTGCGCTCCCACAGGGAGGGTCTGCTCAGGGTCCCACTGGTAAGAGATTGCCGGCGGGTGACACCCAGGGATAGGGCCTTCTCAGCGGGGGTGCCTGCCCTGTGGAACCAGCTTCCAGTGGAGCTGAGGACTGCCCCCGACCTCCGGTCATTCCGCCGGGGCCTGAAGACCTGGCTCTTCGAGCTCTCGGGCCCAGGCTGAGGAGTAATTTATTTTAATCGGGGTTTTTTTTAATTGCACAGGGTTAGTTTAATCTTTTTTAAATTGGTTTTAACTTTTGTATTGCTGGTTTTTTAACTCCCTGTAAACCGCCCTGAGTCCTCAGGGAAAGGGCAGTATATAAATGTAATAAAATAAATAAACAAATAAATTTCCACACAGTCTAATATTTTTTTATTATTATTTCTTCTTCCGGTTGTATTTATACGTTCTTCCAATATTGTGCAAATATATTTATCTACTGGTTAGAACTATACTAGTGGATTGACCCCATCTAAAGCTGCCAGACAACTATACTTCTGGGAAATAGTGATCCCAAAGAAACTGAGTCTCTATGGTTTCTCTAATAATACCACCTTAACCTTTGTTGTGGTTAGTTGCGAAGTTGTGTCTGACCCATCACAACCCCATGGACAATGTTCCTCCAGGCCTTCCTGTCCTCTACCATCTTCTGGAGTCCATTTAGGCTCATGCCTACTACTTCAGTAATTCCATCCAGCCACCTCATTCTCTGTCGTCCCCTTCTTCTCTTGCCCTCAACCTTTCCCAGCATTACGCTCTTCTCCAGTGAGTCCTTCCTTCTCATTAGGTGGCCAAAGTATTTGAGTTTCAACTTCACGATTTGGCCTTCTAAAGAGCAGTCAGGGTTGATCTCCTGTAGGACTAACCAGTTTGATCACCTTGTAGTCCAAGGGATTGGCAGGAGTCTTCTCCAGCACCATAGTTCAAAGGCTTCAATTCTTTGGCGCTCAGCCTTTCTTATGGTCCAACTTTCAAAGCCATACATTGCAACTGGGAAGACCATAGCCTTGACTATATGCACTTTTGTTGACAGGGTGATTTCTCTGCTTTTTAGTGTGCTGTCTAGATTTGCCATGGCTTTCCTCCCCAGGAATAAGTGTCTTTTAATTTCTTGGCTGCAGTCCCCATCTGCAGTGATCTTGGAGACCAGGAAAATAAAATCTGTCACTACCTCCATTTTTTCCCCATCTATTTGCCAGGAATTGAGAGGGCCGGATGCCATGATCTTGGTTTTCTTAATGTTTAGTTTCAACCCAACTTTTGCAGTCTCCTTCACTCTCAACAAGAGGTTCTTTAGTTCCTCTTCACTTTCTGACATTAGAGTGGTATCATCTGCATATCTTAGGTTGTTGATGTTTCTTCCGGCAATCTTAATTCCAACTTTTGCTTCATTTAGCCCTGCCTTTCTCATGATGTGCTCTGCATATAAGTTAAACAGGCAGGGTGACAGTATACAGCCTTGCCGGACTCCTTTCCCAATTTTGAACCAATCAGTGGTTCCTTGTCCAGTTCTCACTGTTGCTTCTTGACCCGCATATAGGTTTCTCAAGAGACAAATAAGATGGTCTGGTACTCACATCTCTTTAAGAACTTGCCACAGTTTGTTGTGATCCACACAATCAAAGGCTTTAGCATAGTCAACGAAGCAGAAGTAGATGTTTTTTCTGGAACTCCCTGGCTTTCTCCATGATCCAGCATATGTTGGCAATTTGATCTCTAGTTCCTCTGCCTCTTCAAAATCCTGCCTGTACTTCTGGTAGTTCTCAATCCACATACTGCTGGAGTCTAGCTTGTAGGATTTTAAGCATAACTTTACTAGCATATGAAATGAGTGCAATGGTGCAATAGTTTGAACATTCTTTGGCACTGCCTTTCTTTGGAATTGGAATGTAAACTGATCATTTCCAATCCTGTGGCCACTGCTGAGTTTTCCAAATTTGCTGGCAAATTGAGTGTAGCACTTTTACTACATCATCTTTTAAGATTTTGAATAGGTCAGCTGGAATACTGTCACCTCCACTAGCTTTGTTGTTGCTCAGCTTTCCTAAGGCCCATTTCACTTCACATTCTAGGATGTCTGGCTCGAGGTCAGTGACCACCTCATCATGGTTATCAGGGATGTTAAGCTCGTTCTTGTATAGTTCTTCTGTGTAATTTTGCCACCTCTTCTTAATCTCTTCTGCCTCTGTTAGGTCTCTGCCATTTTGGTCCTTTATCATGCCCATTTTTGCATGAAACGTTCCCTTCATCGCTCAAATTTTGTTGAAGAGATCTCTGGTCCTCCCTATTCTATTGTTTTCTTCTATTTCTTTGCACTGTTCATTTAAGAAGGCATTTTTATCTCTTCTAGCTATTCTTTGGAATTCTGCATTCAATTGGGTGTATCTTTCTTTTCCTCCCTTGCCTTTTGCTTCCCTCCTGTCCTCAGCTATTTGCAAAGCTTCCTCAGACAGCCATTTTGCTTTCTTCCATTTCTTTTTCTTTGGGATCATTTTAGTTTCTACTTCTTGTACAATGTTGTGAACCTCCGTCCACAGTTTTTCAGGCACTCAGTCTATCAGATCTAATTCCTTAAATCTATTTGTCACCTCTACTGTTTATTCATCAGGGATATGATTTAGTTCATACCTGAGTGGCCTAGTGCTTTTCCCTACTTTCTTCAGTTTAAGCCTAAATTTTGCAATGAGAAGCTCATGATCTGAGCCACAGTCAGCTCCTGGTCTTGTTTTTTCTGACTGTATAGAGCTTCTCCATCTTTGACTGCAGAGCACATAGTCAATCTGATTTCTGTGTTGAACGTCTGGTGATGTCCATGTGTAGAGCCGTCTCTTGGGTTGTTGAAAAACAGTGTTTGCTATGACCATCGTATTCTCTTGACAAAATTCTATCAGCCTGTGCCCTGCTTCATTTTGTACTCCAAGGCCAAATTTGCCTGTTATTCCGGTTATCTTTTTGCTTCCTACTTTAGCATTCCAATCCCCCATAATAATAAGGACATCAATTTTTTGGTGTTAGTTTTATAAGGTGCTGTAGGGCTTCATAGAACCGGTCAATTTCATCCTCTTCAGCACCGGTGGTTGGGGCATAGACTTGGACTATTGTGATATTGAATGGTTTGCCTTGGATTCGAACTGAGATCATTCTGTCATTTTGGGGAATGTATCCCAGTATTGCTTTTCCTACCTTTTTTATTGACTATGAAGGCTACTACATTTCTTCTGAGGGATTCTTGCCCACAGTATATACATGATTATCATCAGAATTAAATTAACCCTTTCCTGTCCATTTTAGTTCACTGATTTCTAAGATGTCGATGTTCGGTCTTGTTATCTTTTGTTTGACCACATCCCGCTTTTCTTGGTTCATGGATGTTACATTCCAGGTTCCTGTGGAGAAAAAATCTTTACAGCATTGGACTTTCCTTTCACCAGCAGATACATCCACAGCCGAGCATCCTTTCAGCTTCATTCCTTCTGGCGCTACTAGTACTAGCCCTCTGATCTTCCCCAGTAGCATCTTGGATGCCTTCCAACCTGAGGGGCTCATCTTCCAGCATCATATCTTTTTTTTTCCTTTTGGTACTATCCATGGGGTTTTCATAGCAAAGATACTGGAGTGGGTTGCCATTTCCTTCTCCAGTGGATCATGTTTTGTCAGAACTCTCTGCTATGACCTGTCCATCTTGGGTGGCCCTGCATGGGATAGCTCATAGCTTCATTGAATTATGCAAGCCCCTTCACCACAACAAGGCAGTAATCCATGAAGGGGACCTTAACCTTAGATCAAGCTAAATCAATAGTAAGCCAAAGGATCTTAAATCTTTTCAACCGGAAATTGCTGATTTCCCTCTTATTGCAAACCACCAAATTTTAGTGCCTAAAGCAGTCTCACATTTACACCATATGACAATTCCCAAATTTAGGAGACCCTTATCTTAAGCTCAATTTAACACTCTTCCTACAGTTGTCCCAGAAGGAAAATAAAGGGAAACCCTATATGATACCTTAATACTGCCCCAATGATATGATTACCAGGTCATGTTCTTCTCTATTGCCTTCTCTATAGGATGTTTCCCCTTCATGGATTACTGCCTTGTCGTGGCGAAGGGGCTTGCGTAATTCAATGAAGCTTTGAGCTATGCCGTGCAGGGCCACCCAATACGGAAAGGTCATAGCAGAGAGTTCTGACAAAACGTGATCCACTGGAGAAGGAAATGGCAAACCACTCCAGTATCTTTGCCATGAAAACCCTATGGACAGTACCAAAAGGCAAAACGATATGACGCTGGAAGATGAGCCCCTCAGGTCGGAAGGCGTCCAATATGCTACTGGGGAAGAGCAGAGGGCTAGTACTAGTAGTGCCAGAAAGAATGAAGCGACTGGGCCAAAGCTGAAAGGACGCTCAGCTGTGGATATGTCTGGTGGTGAAAGGAAAGTCCGATGCTGTAAAGATTCTTTCTCCATAGGAACCTGGAATGTAAGATCCATGAATCAAGGAAAGCTGGACGTGGTCAAACAAGAGATGACAAGACTAAACATCGACATCTTAGGTATCAGCGAACTAAAATGGACAGGAATGGGTGAATTTAATTCAGATGACCATCAGGTATACTACTGCGGGCAAGAATCCCTCAGAAGAAATGGAGTAGCCTTCATAGTCAATAAAAAAGTAGGAAAAGCAATACTGGGATACAACCCTCAAAATGACAGAATGATCTCAGTTTGAATCCAAGGCAAACCATTCAATATCACAGTAGTCCAAGTCTATGCCCCAACCACCAGTGCTGAAGAGGATGAAATTGACCGGTTCTATGAAGCCCTACAGCACCTTATAGAACTAACACCCAAAAATGATGTCCTCATCATAATGGGAGATTGGAATGCTAAAGTAGGAAGCCAAAAGATAACTGGAATAACAGGCAAGTTTGGCCTTGGAGTACAAAATGAAGCAGGGCACAGGCTGATAGAATTTTGTCAAGAGAATATGATGGTCATAGCAAACACTCTTTTCCAACAACCCAAGAGACGGCTTTACACATGGACATCACCAGACGGTCAACACAGAAATCAGATTGACTATATGCTCTGCAGCCAAAGATGGAGAAGCTCTATACAGTCAGTAAAAACAAGACCAGGAGCTGACTGTGGCTCAGACCATGAGCTTCTTGTTGCAAAGTTTAGGCTTAAATTAAAGAAAGTAGGGAAAAGTGCTAGGCCAGTCAAGTATGAATTAAATCATATCCCTGTTCAATATACAGTAGAGGTGACAAATAGATTTAAGGAATTAGATCTGATAGAGTGCCTGAAGAACTATGGACAGAGGTTCGCAACATTGGACAACAGGTAGCAACCAAAACCATCCCAAAGAAAAAGAAATGCAAGAAAGCAAAATGGCTGTCTGAGGAAGCTTTGCAAATAGCTGAGGAAAGGAGGGAAGCGAAAGGCAAGGGAGAAAAAGAAAGATATGCCCAATTAAATGCAGAATTCCAAAGAATAGCTAGAAGAGATAAGAATGCCTTCTTAAATGAACAATGCAAAGAAATAGAAAAAAACAATAGATTAGGGAGGACCAGAGATCTTTTCAAGAAAATTGGAAAGATGAAGGGAACGTTTCATGCAAAAATGGGCATGATAAAGGACCAAAATGGCAGGGACCTAACAGAGGCAGAAGAGATTAAGAAGAGGTGGCAAAATTACACAGAAGAACTATACAAGAATGAGCATAATGTCCCTAATAATCACAATGAGGTGGTCACTGAGCTCGAGCCAGACATCCTAGAATGTGAAGTGAAGTGGGCCTTAGAAAAGCTGAGCAACAACAAAGCTAGTGGAGGTGACAGTATTCCAGCTGAGCTATTCAAAATCTTAAAAGACGATGCAGTAAAAGTGCTACACTCAATTTGCCAGCAAATTTGGAAAACTCAGCAGTGGCCACAGGATTGGAAATGATCAGTTTACATTCCAATTCCAAAGAAAGGCAGTGCCAAAGAATGTTCAAACTATCGCACCATTGCACTCATTTCTCATGCTAGTAAAGTTATGCTTAAAATTCTACAAGCTAGACTCCAGCAGTATGTGGATCGAGAACTACCAGAAGTACAGGCAGGATTTCGAAGAGGCAGAGGAACTAGAGATCAAATTGCTAACATACGCTGGATCATGGAGAAAGCTACAGAGTACCAGAAAAACATCAACTTCTGCTTCATTGACTATGCTAAAGCCTTTGATTGTGTGGATCATAACAAACTGTGGCAAGTCCTTAAAGAGATGGGCATACCAGACCATCTTATTTGTCTCTTGAGAAACCTATATGCAGGCCAAGAAGCAACAGTGAGAACTGGACACGGAACCACTGATTGGTTCAAAATTGGGAAAGGAGTCCGGCAAGGCTGTATACTGTCGCCTTGCCTATTTAACTTATATGCAGAGCACATCATGAGAAAGGCAGGGCTAGATGAATCAAAAGTTGGAATTAAGATTGCCGGAAGAAACATCAACAACCTAAGATATGCAGATGATACCACTCTAATGGCAGAAAGTGAAGAGGAACTAAAGAGCCTCTTGTTGCGAGTGAAGAAGGAGAGTGTAAAACTTGGGTTGAAACTAAACATTAAGAAAACCAAGATCATGGCATCTGGCCCTCTCAATTCCTGGCAAATAGATGGGGAAGAAATGGAGGTAGTGACAGATTTTATTTTCCTGGTCTCCAAGATCACTGCAGATGGGGACTGTAGCCAAGAAATTAAAAGACGCTTGCTCCTGGGGAGGAAAACCATGGCAAATCTAGACAGCACACTAAAAAGCAGAGACATCACCCTGTCAACAAAAGTGCGTATAGTCAAGGCTATGGTCTTCCCAGTTGCAATGTATGGCAGTGAAAGCTGGACCATAAGAAAGGCTGAGCGCAAAGAATTGAAGCCTTTGAACTATGGTGCTGGAGAAGACTCCTGCGAGTTCCTTGGACTGCAAGGCGATCAAACCGGTCAGTCCTAAAGGAGATCAACCCTGACTGCTCTTTAGAAGGCCAGATCCTGAAGCTAAAACTCAAATACTTTGGCCATCTAATGAGAAGGAAGGACTCACTTGAGAAGAGCCTAATGCTGGGAAAGATCGAGGGCAATAGAAGAAGGGGATGACAGAGAATGAGGTGGCTGGATGGAGTCACTGAAGCAGTAGGCGTGAGCTTAAATGGACCCCAGAAGATGGTAGAGGACAGGAAGGCCTGGAGGAACATTGTCCATAGGGTCGCGATGGGTCGGACACGACTTCGCAACTAACAACAACAAAATAGGATGTTTGCCACTAGTTGATTAGCTGGAGCACTCTGATAATTTTTAAACAATTAAAAATAAATGCATTTCTCTAAAAGTATCAAAATTCTGCTACCTTGCGTGTAAGCTTCACCCACAAATAGTTGCTAATTATCTTTGTTGTTGGGGGATAGTTTTCTGTTGTTTGTTTTATTGAATGTACTTTTATTGGTCGATGACCAAAATATTTTTTCTGTCTGTCTATAGCTATTATTGTAAAAACTAAGAATAAAAAAAAATACTTTAAAAGGACCCAAAGATTTCCTTTCCAAAGACTGAGCAAAATTCCCTTCCTTTTTTGCATGGCTAACTGGTGGGTCTAAACAATGACAGCTGTAGCAAAAGGATATCTACATCAGGTAACGTTGACAGAGCCATGATTTGTTCCTGGACTATTATTTTAGAGTATTATTTACCAAATTAGAGAAATAAACCAACCTTGTTCTTATCCTAGAAAGAAAAGAACTTCCAGGATCTGAGGCTAAGAGCAGACCTAGGGACCTGAGGACAGAACTCTAGTTCAGTGATGGCAAACCTTTTAGAGACTGAGTGCCCAAACCGCAACCCAAAACACACTTATTTATCGCAAAGTGCCAGGGCTGCATCAGCATTGTGGTGCCCTCAGGGGGAGCAAGGAGGCACCTCTGAGTGCCGCCTATGGCATGCAAAAACTGGGGGCGCAAAAATGGCTAGTGAGTATCACACACTCACCCCGCCCCATTTGCAGCATGTGTGTTCTCACAGCCCCGTGCACGCATGCACGCATGTAAAATGCTTCCCCCTCCCTTTTCTTCCAGTCCACCAATCGACAATGTTTGGTGACCTCTGCTCCACCACCTCTACTCAAGCTTGCTAGTTGGCTGCTTCATCTCCTTTGTGCTGGGCGGGGCTCCTGCTCCAGGCAGTGGTGGTAGCCTGATGAACCTGCTGCTGCCAGCAGTAGTGCGCGTGCCAACAGAGAGGGCTCTGAGTGCTGCCCCTGGCACACATGCCATAGGTTCACCACCACTGCTCTAGTTAGTGATGTCCTCCATTGATCGTGACCAAGTGAGTCAGAATCCACTGACTTGGACTTCCTCAAAGAGACTGTTGGATTGACAGAAGCCTCTGAGATGCTGCCTTCTTAGTCTTTTCAAGAATAGTCCTCCTGGGTTGTTTGACAGCCTGGAGAGGCCAGATGGCTTCACCTGATGACCTAGGTCCAGAACCTATCCAAGGAATGGGATATCAGGGCATACTCTTAGAAATAACCCCAGTTCCAGAGAACTGTGACTTCAGAAAGCCATCTCTAGCCTTATCTTTCCGTCCAATTGTCAAAGAATCTATCCAACACTGAACTTTGAAAACAAGAATGTGCTAAGATGGAGAAAGTGCTTTTCTTCTTTGCCCTTGTTTTTCTCCTGCCTCTCTCTTCAGTTTCTTTAGTTTGTAAAAAGTGCTACTCCTCAGCGTTCATATGCTACTGTATACTTTATAAAATTTTAACCTTCTTTTCTATGGTAAGAAGTCTGAAAATTCTAGCTTTCTTTGTTGTGGCAAGACTCCATTGTTCCCATCCGTGTTATTTTTTCCCTTTCCTCATTTCCCCTGTGACACTCTGACCTTCTGTTTCTTCTTTCTCTCATTGAACCGACTACGCTACTCTCTGAAATCCTTCCCTTTTCATTTTGAACTAAATGTGAAATTCTCAAAATGCATGAACTGCTTCTTATTTGATTGCCATTTGTCGCTAGCTTCAAACAGGCTTTGTGCTCGATTCTGCATAAACTACCAATAACTTATTATTTGACTATTCAGTAGCCCCGTTGGTCTTCAATTTTATTTAAGGATTTGTATTGATTGGCTATTAATTATGGTTTTTGTCTGGGGAATTTCAGAATGTATAAGCCTGTTTACTCCCCAATAGTAGTAAGATCCTTATAGACCTAACATTCCAGGAGGCCCCAATTCAAAATAAAAGTTATAAAACAGCAAGTCCCTGATCTTCCACATGGGTAAACGATAGACCATAAAGAAACTCCTCACTGCTAAATGACACAATGGAAATGGCAAATAATAATTTTATCATTCCTTAATTGCACATGAAATGCAGGACAGGCTGGAGGTGGAGCCAGCTGCCAAATGGAATGGCTGTGTTGCGACGGCACTCTGAATAAGTGCGCCGACTCCACAGGCACTTCCCCGTGCCCGGTGGACTTTTTAAAGCCCCAGATCTCTCAGAGGGAGATCAGAAAAGGAGGCACCCAGCAGAACAGTCCTGGACAGTGGTCTGAACCGTAAGAAGCAGGAAAGCCTCGGAGAAGTCAGGCAGGAGAAGGAGACGGCCCAGAATGGTGGCCGTGAAGAAGTGACAGTTGTCAGCTGGACAAAAATAGTGGTGATTTAGCAGGACAATGATACAGAAAACCTGGTGGCATAAGTACCCAGCGAGCCTTTGCAAGTGATCCGGAGCATAAAACCATTTCGGAGAATTTCGAAGAAGAAAAGAAGGGAAGGGAAGCCCCAGAGCCCCAGAGACAGTGGCAATAAGGAGTCCGGAGGAAAAGAGACTTTACCTTAAAGCAACAGACCCATAAGCTATAAACGATTAATGACTAAGGGTGGTTTCTCTTTTTGGCTCTTTCAACAAAGCTAAGAAGAAAGTTAAAAACCTGAAAAGCAAAAGTGCTGACTGAGCAGAGAGAGCAGACATTTTGAATAAGAACTGAAGACTGATTAGTATTAAATGAGGGAAGAGAGACATTTACAACTTAAGAAGAATACGCACAGAAATAAAGTAAAGAAATTGCTCCAAAATTGCTCTAAAAAGTAAAAAAGACAAGCTGTAACTGAACTGAGGGTTCGGGCAAATAAGAATTAATTGAATATAACCCACTACATGATTGAACTGGAAGAGACTAGCTAGGAAAAAAAAGGTTGAAAATTTAAAGAGGGTGAGAAAAATCATTTACTTGTCTACCTTGCTGAACAACCTAATACTTAGAACTGTTAAGAGATTAACTGTAAAACATGGACTGTATTGCCAATGAATTAAATACTTGTTATAATATTTAGGCGAATCAATTGTGATATTATTATTATATATTATTATTTAGATAAATTAGAATTGCAGTGGAACATGAACATTTGAAATTGATAAATATATCAGATTGTTAATTACTGTATATTAGAAGTGCCAGTTTTATATTGCGTTAGTAACAGAACATAATATTGTTAAGATATAAGGTATCAGTGATTATAATAACAAATATTTCAGGTGTGGTGGAGGGAAAGACAAAGATTGTACATAAGTGGGAGGGTTGGTTGATGTCACTCCGAAAAATGACAAGCATCCCCAACTTAACAAGAGTTGGTACTGGAAGAAGGCAGATAACCCAAGCTACATCAGCAGAACTAAGCCCAGCAGGGCAAAGATCGATAGAAGACATGATGCCACGGGAGAGAGCAGGCTCACTCAAAGACCTACAATTGATGTTACAATCAATGCAAGAAGTTATGTTGAGAAACCACGAAGACTTGAAAGAAGAAAATAGGTGAAATAAGGAATGATATCGGAGAACTTAAAGAGAAGATGGGAGCAATGGATGGGAAATTCGAATGCTTCCAACAACAAATACTGAAAAATGAACAGAAACTATTAGAAATGGAATATAGAACGAATAAGAAAGAAGAGTAGATGAAATGAACAAAAAACTCTCACAAGCAAACAAAGAATTGGGGAAAAAAACTGTTATCTTGCTAGAGACAGAGAAAGCAGACCACTACCTACATTTTCAAAACATGAAAGAAGAGAAGGGGGAGGACCTCCCAGAAATGATGATGGACATGTTAGCGAGAGCTGTAGGAATCAGGAAAGAAGAGATGGAAAATGAGATGGACGAAATATATAGAATTCACACAAATTATGCAAGAAGAAACAACTTACCTAAGGAAGTGCATATTAGATTCATCAAGAAGTCAATCAGGGATGAGATCTTGCACAGAACTAGAGACAACCCAATAGAATACAGAGGAAAACAACTAACAGTTCTTAAACAAGTCCCCAGGAGGGTAAGAGATTTAAGAAATCCCTATCAACACATCACATCGAAACTAAGACAAAACATCAATTTTAGGTGGCTGATGCCAGAAGGGATCCTGGTGGCTTGGCAAGTAAAAAGATACAGGCTGGATACGATAAACAAAGCAGAAGAGTTTTTTCAGCAATATCTAGGTAGCAAAGATGAATTAGAAGAAAGAGAACTAAGAGAAGAGGACATTACACAGAGACATAACAGAAAGGTACAAGAACCACAAAGCAAAGAACGGGAAACAGAGAAGGGAAAAAATGAACTATGGCAATGACAATGAAAGCAGACTCAAAGAATTTAAAGAAGACAGACCGACGGGAGTGACAAGATCAAAATATAGGCAGTAATGCAGAAGAACTAGCAGCGCTATCACTAAACGTAAACGGTTTAAATTCCCCAGCTAAGAGAAATAAAATTTTGAACAAGCTTAGTAAGCAAAACTTAGACATAATAATCTTACAAGAAACACATATAAAGAACCAGCACCAAGATCTCTTAAACTACTCTAAGTTAGGAACTAAATTTGTATCACTCTCACAGCAGAAAAAAGGAGGAATAGTGATATATGTCAAGGAAAGAATTCCAGCAAAACAAATTTATCAGGACAAAGAAGGTAGAATACTGATAATTGAAATTTCCCTGAATAAGAAAAAAAGTCACCCTGGTAGGAATTTATGCCCCCAACAAGAGACAAAGACAATTTTACAAGAAATTACATAAGGTTATTGGTGATATCGAAAATGAGAATATTTGTTTAATTTGCGATTTCAATGCAATTGTAGATAGAAAACTAGACTATAAAAGTGAGAATGCAGGAAAAGGAACTAGAATAATACTACCTGGTACTTTTTTAAAATTGGCGGAGGAACTTAACATCCAGGATAGTTGGAGAGAGAGAAATTTGAACGTAAAGCAATTCACATATTATTCAAGGCATCACCAATCATGGTCTAGAATTGATATGGTCTGAACAGTGAAAGAACTAAATTCAGATGTAGATGATTTAACAATAGATATTAATACATGGGCAGACCACAATCCTATTATAATCAAATGGGAAGGACAGAAGACAACAAGGAGGTGGACTTTTAAAAAGGCAATCTTAAATCAGAAAGAATTCAAGTATAAGATGGAAGAACAAATGCAGATATTCTTCCAGACAAACAAGAAAGAGGAGACCAATACCTAAAATCTATGGGATACGGCCAAGGCAGTCATGAGAGGAATCGCAATTGCATACATGGCCAATGAAAATAAAAAGAAAAGGCAGTACCAAAAAATTCTAGAGGAAGAATACAAAAAACTGGAAACAGAACTACAAAAAAGCCCCACAAAGTAGGGATCTAAAACAACAACTAGATCTAAATAAACATAAATTGAACATTATAGAAAAAGAAGAACTGGCACAAAAAATAAGAAGTATCAGACAAAAAAGTATCACTTGGCCCTGGCCCTGATGGATTACCATCTGAAATATACAAAAATATTCAAGAACTTTTGGGCCCAACTTTATTGGATACATTTAATGAAGTATTAAAAGTAGCAAAGATCCCAAATTCATGGAAAGAAGCAACCATTATGTTAATTCCTAAAGAAAACTCCGATTTGACTCCCATTAAAAACTATAGGCCTATCTCTTTATTAAATACAGATTATAAGATCTTTATGACAATAATGGCAGAAAGATTAAAAAGATACTCGGTTGAATTTATTCATACTGATCAAAACGGTTTCTTGCTCAAAAGACAAATAAGACATAATGTTAGGATCATATTAGATACGCAAGAATACTACGAATCGCATAATGAAAAACAAATGGCATTGATTTTTGTTGACGTGTAGAAAGCATTTGACAATGTCAAATGGGATTTAATGTTGACCCAACTTAAACATATGGAAATTGGGGAAAGATTCATAAACATGTTCAAAGCAATTTATTCAAACAATTTATTCTAAACAAGTAGCAAAAGTAATTATACATGGAGAATTAAAAGTTTCCAAATACAAAAAGGTACGAGACAAGGTCGCCCACTATCAGCATTATTATTTGTACTCTCTTTAGAAGTTTTAACAACAATAATCCGAAAAAATAAATTGATTAAAGGTTTAGAAACTAAGAAAGAGATATTTAAATTTCAGGGCTATGCAGATGATTTAGTCTTTATTTTGGAAGAGCCCCTAGAGTCCAGTAGAAGACTATTACAGGTTTTGGAAAACCTTGGAGATGTAGCGGGGTTGAAGATTAACAAAGAAAAAACCAAAATGCTATTTAAAAACATGACCAAATCACAAGAAAATGAGCTAGCAGAAAAAATTAACATTCAAATAACTAAAAAAGTAAGGTACCTGGGGATTCAACTGACAGCAAGAGGCATCACACTTAAAAGAGAAAACTACAATAAACCAAGAGACCAAATTACAGTGGATTTAGAAAGATGGAAAAACTTGCAACTCTCCTTTATGGGGAGTATCGCGACCATTAAGATGAATGTACTCCCTAAACTACTTTTTCTATTCCAATGCATACCGATTAAATTAGGCAAAGACTTCTTTGAAAATTTAAACAAAATTATATCCAAATTTATTTGGCGAGGGAGAAAACTGAGAATTAAATTCAAATTATTACAATTACAATTAATGCACCCAAAAGTTATGAACTTAGAAAAGGTAATTACATATAAAGACATGCTAGATGAGAGTGGAGAGTTGAAAACAAGGAAAAAAATTATTAGAAGATGGCATGGAGCTAGAATGGTGGGCATATCTGCAAATACAATCACGATACAGAAAAGATAAAAAAGAACCCGGGATAAAATTAGAACATACAGAATTAGAGAAAATCCTATTAGGAACAGAAGATAAATCGATAAAAAAGAAGAACAAGTAAAAGACACAATGCTAAATTGGAGCAAAAATTTTGGCTATAGTATTGATTTAGATAATTGGCAATTATTATGGGACAGGAATAGAAAATGTAGAAAATTACCAGGGACCTACTACCACATATGGTGGGAATGCCCAAAAGCTCAGGAATTCTGGAATCTGATAAAAAAATTGGCTAGAAGAGATATTATCACAAAAAATCGAATTAAAACCAGAAACTTTTTTATTAGGGATTACCAAGGATAAATTCAGTAAAGGATCTTTATATTTAGTACTGCACATTCTAACTGCAGCAAGACTAGCCTATGCTCAGAAATGGAAGAGAAAAGAAACCCCTACCGAAGAAGAAGTAATAAATAAAATCCTATCCTGTGCTGAAATGGATAGGTTAACATTAGAGCTTAAAAATAAAACCGAAACAGACTATTACAAAATTTGGAATGAAGTGTATAAATGGCCAGAGTCAAGGAGGAATGCTGGGACGAATGTTGATTGATAAGTTTATTTTATTTATTTTATTCGATTTATATAAGTTGACAGTTTAGAAATCTTTACACCAGTATTCTCTATAAGATAGAATTGAAAGTTATTTAAGCTCAATCTATATGATCGAAAGAATGCTTACTAGAGAGTTCACAGATTCTATATGTATATTTTGTTATAATGTAAAGAAACTTTTTTTCTTTTCACAAGGTAATACTAATGGTATCGTTTAAACCAGGGAAATTGTATCATGTCCACTGTGTTTGTTTGTTTTTTAACTGTATATTCAATAAAAAAATTAAATTTAAAAAAAAGAAATGCAGGACAGGCTCATAACATATATTTAATCCAAATCATAATAATTTAATTTTAATAGGGATCCAAGATGTTTCCATAATGGTAGTCCAATGGAATTAGAACTCTCCTCAGCTCTAGCAAGTGGTACAATTGCTAGATTTCGTCTGCTTCCGAGTTCCTTTCTTCCTTACAGATTAAAATTAGAATTCTTCTAGTCACAAGACAAGGGAAAAAGGTTAATCAGATAGCCATCAAAGGACCTGAAGAGAAAGCAGATCAACTGTGGGCAATCTGTGGTCTTCTGATATTGTTCAATTACAACAGCTAGTATCTCTCACTCATTCCTCTGTTGGCTTGAAATACTGGAGTTTTAGCTCAGGAACATCTGGAGGAACATGGCTACATTCCTAATATTCAATTTCATTAGTTGCAGGCAAGAACTGCAACTGACTATAGATGTGTGTCATGAATTCTCAGAGAATATCATTAAACATTCTGAATTCCTGGGAACTCATTGGAAATGTAATAGGTACTAGATCTAGTTAAGTACCCACTTTTAAGGAAATTGGCTTATGAATGTAAAGCTTTTCTTCTGTTTTCCTAAAGACCCTGGTATTAGGGATGAAGCACACTAGACTTAGGAAAGGATTAACGTGATCTATAGTACCATAGGGAAGATTGGTTTAGTGATTAATTTCATGTTACACCCTTGGGGACAAAACAGCAGAGTATATTTGTCTCTATAATCCCTTTTCCCAAATGTAATTACAAGTGGAATTGATCAACTCATGTGTTTCTTCCACAGACACATTAGGATTGCTAGGGTATGTAATAACTTGGTACAGATCATCAGTCGTCAGAGCTAGAGGAAATTGGATACTAGAGACTTTCTTTAAAAAAAGAAAAACTGGCAATTTTTTAGAATAGTTTTTAAACTCCCAAAGGTGCTTTTTCCAAAAGGCAACTGGATTTTCTTGTTTTTTTCTTTGAAAACGTTTCGCTCTCATCCAAGAAATTTCTTCAGAACTGAAGTTTTGAAGATCTCCACCCAAAAGGTACTTACAACCCAGTTCTAAAGTTCTGATGGCTGCCTGTCTATGCAGTCATGTGATTGCATTTTGGGTGCTTGGCAACTGGCCCACATTTACAATCCTATGGTCGCATGACTGCGATTTATATAGAATTTCGTATTGAAAATCAGCATTTCAGCTTTCTGCAAAAATGCTCCATAGCAAAAAATGGGTTCGCTTAATGACCACTGCAAAAAAAATGTTCATAAAAGCAGATCAAATCATGATGACTCAACTTTATGAGCATCATACCTTACGACCTTAGTGGGTAGCCTCTATTACAGTCATAAGTCAAGGGCTAATCTGTACTTTCTCTAAACTGCTGCAGCATCTGATAATCCTAACCTTCTTCCCACCATCCACCTTCATACTTCTTTAACAGACAGGGTGCAATGAAATGAAGCCTTCCCTATTTTACTTTTGCACGAAAATCTTCCACCCATCTCAACGGAACTCAGTCCTTGCTAAATGTCAGAATACCACCAAACATGAAAAAATTCTATTCCAAATCAACAAAGTTGCAGGCTGAAGTTTGCTCAAAGCTCAGAGAGAGCAAATGAGAGCATAATAAAAGCCCTAGTAGTAAGAATTTACTTGAATCACTAAAAAAACTTTTAAAAACGCAACCCCCCCCCAACTGTACATTTCCATATAGTTTGAAATCTATCCTCTGGTGTTAAGGGGGTAACTTTTTGAATCCATTGACTCATTAAAACAGCATGAAAATTGCATGTAGGATTTATATATACACAGAGATTTTGAGTCAGCACAATGTGTGATGTATTGTTTATTTTATTGTTCCATTTTGGGCTTAAAAGAAATGACTTGTTCAGTAGCCTGTGGGTGTCCGATAACTGAATGCAAAGACCTTTGCAAGTATTATTTTGGTATTTATTTTTGGTCCCCAAAGGACTACAGCCAATGATTAAAATGGGCTTTTTTGCATTCTCTTTTTAATTACAACAAAACTTTGTGGTTAGGCGAAGGCTGAATTTTAAAAAATCTGCCTTGGCAGCCTTTGCTTTTCTCCTCGCTGCCTTGCTTTTGAGGTGTGCAAGTGAAACTTTAATGGATATATTTTCTTTGTATTCAAGCAGTCCAAAAATCTAACAGAGCCAAATGGTAATGTAAAGCCAAGAAATAATCAAGACTTCAATTCTGAGTTCTTGATAACTTTGCCAACAAGACTCGCAAGAGATCAGAGTGGAAAAAATGTTCAGGCAAAAAGCACTTTTCTGCAGCTAAAACAAATTGCTTTATATATTTGTTAAGCCTTTGTTGCCTTCAACTCTTGTGGTCAGGTGTTTTTTCCCCACCTCCCTGTCACGCTTTGTTTTGACAAGCTGCCTAGCTGATGTACTCAGTTCCAAGGATAATTATTTCAGCTAGGATAGGAACTCAACGTAACTGAAATAGGGCAGAATTTTCCATTTTTCTTGCTCCGTGTGGCTTTAATTCTGAAATCTCAGAGGAATATTGAAGAGAAACTCCGGAGGGGGATGTTTCTTTTCATTTGCAAAATGTAACATTACAGGAAGGAAGTCAGATGAAAAGCAGATCCAAATCAAGGGAAATTCAGACAGATAAGTAACACGATCTGATTTTAATCATTTGAAGATCTCTAGGTATCCAGACATCAGATGTTTGATCTCCTACTTTGCTCTGACTGGGAGATGCCCAAAAGACATTTTCTTTTTTAAAATAAGGGGAAAGGGAAAAGACTTTTTTTTTCAAAAACAGACCAATATCTTAATGTACAAATAAGCAATCTTTGTGAATGATTGAAAGGTTTTGAAGGCATCCTCAATTCAAGTCACTGGGAATAGAGGATTTTGGGAGAGCAAAGAGGAGTTTACCATGAGCTGCAGAGAAGTGAGACTTCATCCTTCATCCAGAGGATCAGGCTAGCAGCTTGTGAACTGAGCCAGTGGGAGCATTTGCATAGCACCAGAGGGTTCTGGGAGAGTGAACAGTTGCTCACCATGAGTTAGCACAGAAGTGGAACTTCATCCACTGGATCAAGCTAGCAGCCCACAGACCTAACCAGTAGGATATTTGCATAGCATTAGAGGATTCTGGGAGAGTTGAATTTATTGCAAGCTATAGAGAAGTGGAACTTTGCCCAGTGGATAAAGCTAGTGGTTGGGGGATTGAGTCACTAGAAGCATATATATTCTATGCTCTTTTATTTCATTTATATAGTTGAGCAGTAAAGCACATGATGACTGTACTCTTTGTTTGCTCTCTGAGGTACTTCGTATAAATAGAATTTCTAACATTTTTTTTCTTTTCTTCAGATTGCTTTTTACAATAACTCAGTATAAAATCCCTTTTAATATATATAGACAAAATGTTATCAAGGTATGATTAAATTAAGAATCTATCTGCCTGGGCTTGACATATGAATATGAACAGATCAGATCTATACATCTGATACCTAGAAAAATGTTAACATATCACACCTTATAGTAACACTCCGACATATTGTACTTCAACATCACCATTATAGATTACTAAAAATGGATATTACATCTTCCAACTCAACCAGGATCACATAAAAGGGCCATCAAAATTTTGACTATCAAAGTTTTGAGTGTTTCTAGGTTGATGCAGCATTAATGATAAAGCCTTTAGTGAAGACTAACTGGATTCCCTCCAATAGAAATTCGTGAGCATAATAAAGAGAATGATTGTTTGATTCTACTCCCCCCCCCCCGTGATAAGTTCTGATAAGCAAGACTTTAAAAAAAAAGCAAAACTATACTTATGTCACAATCATATTGTTCCTTTTAAAAGTAAGCAAGCACACAGAAAGGGAGTAAGAAACAGTAACCAAAAGAAACTCAAAGCATAAGAAAAAAAGAAAAGGAAATATAACTCAATTTGATTGCTTGCATTATAAACTATCAATAAAGCTCTGAACATATAATGGCATAAGAGAGCCTTGGTGGAGCAGTGGGCTAATGCCTCCTTAAGTAACACCAGCTGCCTGCAATTAGTGCAGGTTCGCATCCCACCAGGCTCAAGGTTGACTCAGCCTTCCATCTCTTTCCGAGGTAGGTAAAATGAGGACCCAGACTGTTGGGGGCAATTAAGCTGACTGTAATAATACCGCTTGGGGTGTGTGTGAAAGCCCTAACAAGCAGGCATATACATAGAATGAAGGCTACTACTAAGCTTGTAAGCCGCCCTGAGTCTTCGGAGAAGGGCGGGATATAAATGTAATAATAATAAAATAAAAAATGTACTGCATCAACGTACACACATATTGTCAAGCCCTTGTAGGCTCAACACTAACGGGAGGGGCTGGGAACAAGGACAGCAGGAACGTGAAGGAGGCCAGCAACTAATCCGGCAGTGACAGCCCTTCCCTCTCCTGTCAAAAAGAAACCTGGCGGAGCATAGCTGCGTGGCCATCAGGTCCACGGCTGTCCCACCAAACAGCTGATTGGATCCAGGAAGCTGAGGGCCTGTAGCGTGTTCCGCAGAGCAGCTGATCAGCACATGGAAACAGGGAGCCAGAAGCCTGCAGCACATCCTACCTAATTGTTCTTATCAGTGTGCGCACCGGATGCTGGTTAGGTGGGTGGGGGATGGGGCCAGTTGGGCAAGGCATATGTGAAGTGCTGGGAGGTGATTGCTCCCAGTGCTAACTTTGTTTGCTGTCAGTTTGTTTGCTGTTCCTGTGACTAACTGCATGCCAGAACATTCCATTATTAAAGCCAACCACCTATGAACTCTACTACTTGTTGCCTGTTGGAGCCAGGGGGTGGTAAGGGCTTCTGACAAAAGGTAGCACTCCCTTTCTTTGTCCCTACCCGTTACCCTTGGTGGCCTGTTCAGGAACCAGGGAATGGCTGAGGACACACAGGAGATGGCACCCATGGGTGAAGGGGGAAAGCCAGCTGAGGCTGGGGTGGCTGTGCCAACTCCAGATGTGGGCGATGAAGATGCCCAGCTGGTGGTACAGCCCAAGGTGCATGAGGCCTGACCTGCAGGACCGGTGAGCGACACACAGGCAGTTCCCAGGATGACGCAGGAGGTAGGAGCCTCAGGAGAGTGGTGGCATAGTTTGGCTGTCACTAGCATGGCAGTTGGCCAATTACACACACCGGGTGCTTCGAGCCACCCAAAGATGGAATGGAGAGAGAGGTGGCTAACAGAAGACAATGAAGGGGAGTGGAGCTATTCCACGGCACCAGGGCGGCAAATGGACATTTTGAGGGAAGGTTTGGAGAGGCTGGGTTCCAGGATTCCCCCCCCCATGGCCGCATTGGGAGGTGGGCCCTGAGACAGCACTATGGCCATGAACAGGGACCCAGCCAACCCAGCCAGTGCAGACCCAGTTTTGGTTGGCCAGCGCAAACTTGAAATTAGATACTGGCCACATTCCTGAGAGGTGAGAGGCCCCACCCAGGGTGTGTTCCTGCCCATTTCATTGGGACAACTGCAGGCTGCGTGGGAAGGCAGGTCGCTATTGGATCTAAGCGGGCCCCCTGCTAGGCAGCCAGTTTTGGCGGCCAGATCATCAGTCCGGTGGGGTGTAGGTGCTGGGGAACAGGGCTCTCTACCTGCAGTTGATGCCCTACAAAGTCTGGGATGGCTGTTGGGGTCATGAGCCATGGGGATGGTATGGGGTCCTCCACCATTACAGGCAACATTTGATCAAAACCCAGATCATTTGGCAATGTTACTAAGCCAGGTCATTAGCCATTTGGACCAATACGTCCACTTTTTATCCATCCCAGTGGGTGATGGTGGTGAAGCTGCAGAATGGGTGCCGGATTTATACAGTGACCATGCCAGGGAATTAGCAGATGCCGGGCTGTTTCTGGAGGTTCTGTGAGCCCGATTTGAGGATGTCTCATGTGTCCAATGGACAGAGGAGTTGTTAGCACTGAAACAGCAAAGCCGGTCCACAGCTGATTATGTGCAGGAGTTCTGGTGGGTGGCCGGCAGGTTGTGGTTTTGGCCGGAATGCCTGTTGGTCCATGAGTTCCAGGCTAGTTTGGACTGTGACCTGTGCCAGGTGTGTGTCTACTGTAGTATCCCAAGCAGGTTACAAGACTGATTTTGTGTGGTGGTGGGTCTGTATGCAGGGCTGCAGGAATTCTGGACAAAGGGGGATGGCCCATCAGGGCTGCGCAGGGCCATGGAGAGACTGAGGGGTAAAGGATGGATAGCCAAGGGTCCTGGTCCGGGTCCCTCTGTGGATACTTCTTGCCCATTGTTTAGATACTTCTGCTGCAACCAGGCAGGACATCAGGTTGCAGAGTGTCCAGTTCCTGTTCCATGGGGGAATCTAGGGACTCCTTGGAAAGCCATAGCCACACCCAAGAAGACCCCAGAGAAGTCAAGAGCTGTGCACCAGGCAGAAGGCCCCACCCCTTGAGGGGGGTCCTGGAGGAGGCAACAGCTGCTACGAGATATCAGCTGATAGCCTACAACAGCGAGGAAGGGGAAGCGGAAGATCCAATGGTAAGCAAACCTGTATGCCGTTTAAGTGCCCACTGGGAAGTTACCAGTTCTGTGTGATGCCATTCGGCTTGCAGGGAGCCCCTGTGGTGTTCATGCAGCTCATCAATGAGGTATTGCATGAGCATTTATACCGTGGGGTTCTCGAGTATCTGGACGATATCCTGATCTACACCTCCAACATGACTGAACACGTCCAACTGGTAAGGCAGGTACTAGAAAAACTACTGAGGGCACACCTGTATGTAAAGCTGTCCAAGTGCCAGTTTCATCAACCCCAGTTGGTCTATTTAAAGTATCAGATATCAGGGGAAGGTGTGGAGATGGACCCTGCTAAAGTCAGGGCTATTCTGGAGTGGCAGGCACCATGGACCCGTCGTCAGCTGCAGAGCTTCTTGGGGTACACAAACATCTACCAGCTGACATGCCTCCATCTGAGCCTGAATCCAAGGAGGACAGGGAGCTGGAGCAGGACCCTGTTGAGGCCCAGGAGGAGGTGTCTGTGGCTTCAGAGGACTGTGGGGAAAAGCAGGCTGAGGCAGACCAGGGCCCTTCAGGTTTAGAACAGGGGAGGCAGAGTTCGGGTGAGGAGCAAGCCCCCGCACACCTGATCCTAGAGCAAGGAGAGCATAGAGGAGGAGAGAACGACATAGGCAGGCTCAATTGCTCAGGAGGAGAGCATCCCACCCCACTCCACAGGGCACACCTGGGGATTAAAATTTAAGGAGACGCTGTGGGGTGAGGCATTTGCCGGGAACAAATGTGGTATCTTGGGACAATTGTGAATTGTGCTCTTGCTTTGCTTAACCTGGACACCTTGAATACCAGACTGGCTGGTTTCTTGTTTTACGACCAGAGACTGCATTTCTGAGTCTCTCATTGCAGACTGCAGGCAAGCTGAGATTTAAAAGGACTCATTAAGTCAGAGGAAGAGCTGGGCCCCACCAATTGTGTTCTGTATGAGGCTCAGCTGTGTGGCGAGGATGACTAGACTCTGAGACTTCACAGATGAATGTATTTAGAGATGCTGGAAGTAGAAGGCAGCTTAGCAGAACAAAGACTATGCAGCAACTCAGCAAAAGGAGAAGGCACTGAGAAGCCACACCTTGGGGCTGATAATTGAAGTAGCCGAAGGACCACTCGGGACGACAGGCTAGTTAACTTAAGGTTTATTTAGAGCAAGACAACAACAGAATAACTTGCCGGCTTTTTATAGCCGGCGGCTGTCAGTGAGAACCAATCAGGTTTGTTCGTTTTGGCGCCGCGTCTCTCCCGACCAATCCGCGTCGTCTGTGTTTGACAGCTCCGGCTTCCGCATGGCTCGGTGTTTTGACAGCCGCGAGCTGTCAGTGGTTGCACCTGCGCCTTGCGAGGAACTTTGACAGCTGTCAAAGTTCCCGCGTGTTCTTCTGTCAAATCGGTTTACCTCATCGTCTGACTTGTCAACTTATATATTAAAGATGTTTATACATATAATACACCCCTTACCCCTCCCCTGGAGCGTTCCCTCCCCCTTGAACGTTGGAACCTGCCCATTGGTAGTCCTTTAGGTAGGCGGGGGCCCTTCGGTTCCTGTCGGAACGGCGTGGAAGAGGGCCGATGTCTGGTTCTGCTGGTAGCGCGTCTCTTAGTCCCTCTTCGTCTTGGTCAAGCATCGGTAGTATTTCTGGGGGGGGTTGTTGGTCATGTTCCTCCGGTTGGGGTTCTGGGGTGTGTGGTGGTTGTCGGGGTCTGAGTTGGTCTATGTGGCGGCGTAGATTGCCGTGAGTTTGTGTGGATATGAGATAGGAAATGGGTCCTGTTTGTTTAAGCACTGTCCCCTGGACCCATTTGTTTTTATCTGTATAAGATCGCGCCCATATCATTTGGCCTGGTGTGAGTGTACGGTTTGGGTGGGGGTGCTCGTTTTCTTCCGGGAACGTGTCAGGATGTAATCTGTCGAGCCGCGTTATCAGCCTTCTCCCCCATCTTAGTTCCGCCGGTGATTTGCCGGTTGTTGTGCATGGCGTTTCGTGTTATGACATTAGGAACTGGCTGAGTCGCCGCTGCCAGTTCCCCTTGACGAATTTTTTCAAGGCTTCTTTAGTAGAACGCACCATAATTTCAGCCATCCCGTTCGTCGATGGGTGGAATGGTGCAGACGTGACCAGCCTAATACAATTCTTCATAGCGAAGATCTGAAATTCACGAGAGGTGAATTGAGGGCCATTGTCTGAAACTATGGTGTCTGGGAGGCCGTGTGTGGCAAATATTTTCCTTAGGGCTTGTATAGTGGCTCCTGACGTTGTTTTCCTAAGGGGAGTGACTTCTAACCATTTCGAATAACTGTCCACTACAATTAGGAAACTCTGTCCCTGGATAGGTCCTGCAAAGTCTAAATGTATGCGTGACCATGGGTTTTTTGTCGTTTCCCATTTGTGAATGGGTGCCTGGGGTGGTTCGTTCCGGGTTGCTTGACAGGTATAGCACCCTCCCACATATTTCTCTATTTCCTTATCTATGCCAGGCCACCAAACATAACTTCTGGCCATAGCTTTCATCTTGACAATGCCAGGGTGTCCTTCGTGTAAAATGTCTAACGTTTGATTTGTGTTCTTATTTGGTATTATGACTCGATTTCCCCATAGCAGGCATCCCCTATGTGAAGATATTTCATTTTTCCTGTTGAAGTATGGCTGGAATTGGGGGTGTGGGTTTTTTGCTGGCCACCCTGTTGTGGCCCACCTGAGAATTCTGCTGAGTATTTTGTCCCTAGCTGAGTTGTTTGCTATAATCTTAGCAGAGAGGGGACAGTCTGGAAGTTGTGAAATTGCTAGGATCATTCCAGCTGGGGCTGGGTCTGGGTCCTTGCTTGGAATTGGCAGTCTGCTGAGGCAGTCTGCGTGTCCTAATTCCTTCCCTGGTTTATGGATTAATTGATAAGAATAGGCAGATAAGAATGTGGACCACCGTAGTATTCTCGGGGAGAGAATCTGAGGTGTTATTTTATTCCAAGTGAATATCCCTAATAGGGGTTTGTGATCTGTGTATATAGTGAAGGGTCTCCCATAGAGGTAGTCATGAAATTTTTTAACCCCTGCGACTATTGCTAGGGCTTCTCTGTCTATTTGTGCGTAATTTCTTTCTGCTTTTGACAGAGTACGTGAATAAAAGGCTATGGGTCTTTGGGTGCCGTCTTCATATACATGACTTAATACTGCCCCAATTCCATAGGGAGATGCGTCGCAAGCGATGCATATTGGTGTATCTTCTCGGAAAAGGGTGATCGTAGAACTATTGCAAATAATCTTTTTTAGTGATTGGAAGCTATTTTCCTGAATTTTGGTCCAGGACCAGGCAGTTCCCTTATCTAAGAGTCTATGCAGAGGTTCTGCGATAGTGGCTTTGTGGGGAATGAAGGCATGATAAAAGTTTAATAGCCCTAAAAAGGCTTGGAGTTCCTGTTTATTCCTGGGGCTTGGCGCAGTTTGAATAGCCCTTAGTTTTTCTGTGGTAGGGTGGATACCTTGACCGTCTATTTTGTACCCTAGGAACTCGGTGGATGTGACTCCAATGGAGCACTTTTCCCGCTTCAGTTTGAGGCCGGCTTCTCTGAGCCGGCTTAGCACAGCTGACAGTCTGTCAGCTAGATTTGCTTCATTTTCTCCGGCGATGAGAACATCGTCGAAGTAGGGGCAAACCCCAGGTAGTCCTTTCAGGGTTTTCTCCATGATCCCCTGGAAAATACCCGGGGCTGCTGATATGCCGAATTGTAGCCTTTTTACTTTAAAGGCACCGCGGTGGGTGACAATTGTCTGGGCTTCCGCGGTGTCATTAGTGACAGGCAGTTGCAAATACGCCTGCGTGAGATCAAGTTTGGCAAAAATGGCGCCGGAGCGGATGGAAGCAAAAACGTCCTTTACCGCTGGCACCGGGTAAGCATGGGGGCTGAGTGCTAAGTTGAGGGTCGCCTTATAGTCCGCGCATAATCTTATTTCCCCGTTAGGCTTTACCGGGGTGACTATTGGGGTCTCCCAGCTTCCCCCTTCCGTAGGTTCAAGTACCCCGAGCCCTACGAGGCGCTCTAGTTCTCTTTCAATTTTTTCTTTAAGGGCAAAGGGCACTCTCCTAGCTCTTATCTTAATGGGTTGGATTGCTGGGTTTAATTGTAAAGAGATAGGGGGACCCGTGTATTTTCCTAATGTGCCATCGAAGACGTCTGCATACTTATTGCAAACGGCTTCGAGACTGGGTGATTGTACAGTATTTACCCCCGTTATGGCGATCCCTAACGGCCCGAACCAGTTCAGCCCTATCAGGTTGGTGCGATTTCCGGGCGTTACCAGCACTTCTAGGGGACCCTTGAAAGATTTGTACTCAACTGTCACCGTAGCCCTCCCTTCCAGCGGAATAGGGGTTTTCTGGAAGTCTGCTAGGTGGACCTGGGTTTGCCTCAGAGGAATTTTTCCCTTGCCTTGTTGACAGATCTCCTGATATGTTTTAAAGGAAATTAGGGAGACTGCTGACCCTGAATCCACCTCCATGAGGCAGGGCACCCCCTGAATTTTTACCCTGATCCTAACCTTTGAGCTTAGGCTGTTTACCCTGTCAATTGTTTCTACCAGGGCCCCTGGCGTTTTTCCTCTGTTGGCCTGGGTAGCTGGCCTACCTGGGGAGTTTGCCTCCAAATCATTGATGTTGTCACGGCCCTTGCTGCAGCACACCGGTTTGATGTGGCCAGTCTTCCCACAATTGTGGCACTTAGCATTTCTGAACCGGCAGCTTCCTCGGGCATGGTTGCCCCCGCAGCTGGCGCAGGCGGCCCGTTGCTCGTAACGCGGCGGTGGCGGAGGGGGGTTCCTGGACCTTCGGCGGTCCGAAGTGTCGCTTCTCCTCGGTTGCCTGCGTTCCATTCTGCGCTGCAGGGCTTCTCCGTCGGTGAAATCCACCGACTCTTCGCTGTCGCTGAGGGTTGCACTCTCTTGGAAGACGGTCGCTGGGCTCTCGGGGGTCGTGGTAGTCGGCTTCTTCTTGTGGTTGTACTCGTAGGCCATGATTTCTCTGGTCAACTCTGCCAGGCTCATGTCGGTCTTGGATGTCAGCTTCTTCTGTAGACGTTCGTCCCTCAGGCCGATCACCACCTGGTCTCTGATGCGGTCTTCTAGGTCGGGGAAGTGGCAGTTCCGCGCGGCGTGTCGGACCCCAGCGATGAAATCGTTTGCGGGTTCGTCTGGACGTTGTTTCTTCTGGGCGAATTGAACCCGCCAGTACAGTTCGGATCGGGCTGGCATGTAATGCTTCGTCAGCTGGTCTACCAGGTCCGCGTAGGATACCTCGGTGATGGGTACCGGGCTGAACAGCCCAACGGCAGCGTCGTAGACGGGGGGTCCGCTGATGTATAGCAGCGCCGCGGCCTTTGCTCGGTCATCGGTGATTTTGCTGACAAGGAGGAATCCCTCGACCTGGCCCAGGTGTGATTGCCACCTTTCGGGATGTCGGGTGTCGAATTCCCTCACGCGGCCGAAGTTTGCCATGTCGTCCGGTCCTGGGTCTCGCTCCGTTGGAAGTTAAAACTTCCCGTGACAGCTCTGGCCGGGAACTCTCTTCCGCGGCCGTGACTTCAGCTCTGGAGCGATCCCACCCTCGTCGCCAGTGAAGTAGCCGAAGGACCACTCGGGACGACAGGCTAGTTAACTTAAGGTTTATTTAGAGCAAGACAACAACAGAATAACTTGCCGGCTTTTTATAGCCGGCGGCTGTCAGTGAGAACCAATCAGGTTTGTTCGTTTTGGTGCCGCGTCTCTCCCGACCAATCCGCGTCGTCTGTGTTTGACAGCTCCGGCTTCCGCATGGCTCGGTGTTTTGGCAGCCGCGAGCTGTCAGTGGTTGCGCCTGCGCCTTGCGAGGAACTTTGACAGCTGTCAAAGTTCCCGCGTGTTCTTCTGTCAAATCGGTTTACCTCATCGTCTGACTTGTCAACTTATATATTAAAGATGTTTATACATATAATACAATAATAAAAGGGGAAGAAGGTGTGGGTGGTGCTGGTTGCTGAACTCCAAAGGAAATCCTAGTCCACAGGTCTGCAACCCGCGGCTCCGGAGCCACATGCGGCTCTTTCAGCCATCTCCTGCGGCTCCCAGTCCTCTGCCATGTGCAGTCCAAAAAAACAACAGTGGGACTAAAAAAGTTCAACCAATCAATTCAAATATGCAGGGTAGGTGCATATCTCGCCTTGGCTCCACTCTTCAGTCAACCCGTTCTGCTCATGCACGCATGTACGCACATGCACACATATTTTTTGCGGCTCCCAGTTTTTCCTTTTGTGAGGGAACCGGTTGCTGACCCCTGTCCTAGTCTGTTTATGTTGTTACTGAACTTCTTGTTTAACTCTTGTTTTTGCTGTTTGAACCATTTATTTGCTAAGGAAAATATTCTGCTTTTCGTCTTTGCTTTGAGGACTACCATTTGGCTTGCCCTGGCCTTGTGGACTGCTTTTGCCCTTTGCTTTGCTTTACCTTCAGAACTGTCTTTGCCTTGTACCTTGTCTTTGCCCTGAGGACTGCAATTTGTCTTATGCCTGGATTATACGTTGTGGACTTTCCTGGTAACACATGGGCTGTTGTTTGGGGGACTGAGGATGGCTGCCTTCAGGGTAGCATGGGGTGGAGCCTTACTGGTCTGTTGGAGGGCCATTTGTTGAACACTTCTTAAGGACAATAAAGGCCTCTCTAAAGGCCTGCTTTGCCTTGATCACCTGGGTCCTACCAGTTACTATATTTCCAATGTCCCTTGCTAAGTGAAGATACAAATAAAAGCTAAAACTAAAATTAAAAAGCTAAAAGTCATAGTTGAAAATGGTGAATGAAATGAAAAATGCTTGCTCTAGGAAGAGAGTTTTCCCTGTAATTCATGTTTAATTAAAAGCATACAATCAATTTCAGGCTGAGGACTGACTTTGGCCTTGTTAGATTGCCGTGGGCACAGGTGAATAGGCCCAGGGAGAAAAAATTAAATTACACTTCCTTAATGTAAATTAAATTAATTAAGTGCCATTACTATGATTGCCTCTCACTTCCTTAATGACTCTCCCCTTCCATTGTATTATCCTATCTTAAAAATTTTCTGAGTCTAAGTGGAACACCCAAATCTTAGGTGGTTATAATTAACCCCTGAATAAAGAGGAGTAACATTTCTCCCTGGGGGGGGGGGAGAGATACCAAAATCAAAGTGCTGTGATCAAAGGAGACCTCACACAATATACTTTGTGAAGTTGCTTGTTGAAATACAGTGCTATTACTAATCCAAATTCTGTCCCAACAGGAGCTTCTCAATGATGTCATTAAATAATGTCATTAAATAACTATTAAAAGGTGATCTCATTTTCCAAAATAATTACAGCTGGAGAAGTCCGCTTCCATTGTGAAGCATTACACTATATACAAATATGAAAGCTGAGGTAGAGAACAGGGTTCAGAACAAAGTGAATATATAGGTTCTCTCTGATGGTGGTAGTGATGACAAATTCAAAACTATAAATTAATATAAAATGTATATCAGCAGCTATTTTTTTGCCCCGAGAGGTCAAAACATTTTTTTTACTCAATAACTGGGCCGAGTTCCACAGAACTAGACTGTGAAAATGTTCATAAATATACATTTGAGTCACCACAGATTTTTTTCAAACTAAATTTAGTATATGGAATGTTTCTGCTGTGAATATATTTCTTTGATTCAGTCTCAAGAGAAGAGGAAGTAGGGAAGGGAATACATCCTGTACAATTGTGTCAGTACATACCTTAAGGCTAGAAAGATACACAGTATTTAACAAATTATGTGTTTTAAATATTTAATTGGGTTTCTTTAAGCAGAAATTATATGATTCACCACCACTGACCTACAATCCACTGGTATTTTGCTCTTACTTTAGAAAAAGTCAGTTAGAATCCAGTGGATGTCTTAGAAAGGGTTTAAAAAGTTACATGAAAGGGGGAAACTATATTTAAAAAGGTACACAATATTGCATACAAATCTCCATTAATAGGGAAAAGTTGTGTACAAGATAAATACCAAATATGTAACTAAGAAAATTGTATATGATGGAATGGTATAAAATCACAGAAGAGATTTAGATGGATCTATATATCCCTACTTTAAAGTACTGTTGGTCATCATAGAACCTGAATATAAATTTATATACATGTCAATGAGGCATGGAAAAGGAGAAATTTCATAATCAATTGGTTTGGAGAAAGAATAATTTGAAGCAAGAATCTGAACGTGTTAAATCATGGCCTCTTGTCTCCTTCTGCCTCGATTAACTTGGAAATGTAGTCTTCAGAATCTCTTAATGAGGGGCTGAACAAATTTTGTTTTGCAAGGTCCAGTTTTTACATTAGAAATATGAAATCCAAAATTGAAGCTTGGGGCTAAATGAAGCAAATTGTACTTGCTAGGGAAGGACCGTATTCTGAGAATTAAACAGCAAGGTTTCCTCTCACTGAGAAATCTTCAGTTAGGAATGCAGTTGAACTCTAATGCTAAACTGACAATTATAAAGAAATGTGGGATATTTCTGTTGTCATGCAGGTTGGTGCAATTTTGAAGTTTTTAAAGAAATACTGTTCTATTTATATGAGATTTGAGTAAAGAAATTAAACAACTGGAACTCATAATTTTATGAGAGCCTAGATAATAATGAATCGGTAGATTGCCTGCTTCCCAAGAGATACATGTCTCCAGCATTTGTAGTCTTAAATACGTATGGTTAATCACTTTTAAATTAGAGCCTCTTTCCTTAAAATCAGGGATAAAATCTTTTGAACTGGCCTCTGCTGCAACTTGACATAAACACAGCTTCACCTGTGGCAGGTAAAAGTCAAAAGGGTGTTTTAACTAATATAATATAATATAGTAGCGTTTAGACTACTGCAACACTCTCTACATGGGGCTGCCCTTGAGGACCACTCGGAGGCTTCAACTGGTGCAGAATGCGGCCGTGCGAGTTGTGATGGGGGTTTCCCGATACTCCCATGTAACACCTCTACTCCGTGAGCTGTATTGGCTTCCGTTTGCCCACCGGGTGAGATTCAAGGTGCTGGTGATGACCTATAAAGCCCTGAATGGCTTGGGTCCGGGATATTTGAGGGAACACCTGCTGCCAGCATCAAGTTCCCTTCGTCCAGTGCGCTCGCACAGGGAGGGTCTTCTCAGGGTGCCGCCGGTAAAAGATTGCTCGTGGATAACACCCGGGGGGGCTTTCTCTGTGGGTGCACCTGCCCTCTGGAACCAGCTGCCCATGGAGCTCAGGACTGCCCCTGACCTGCATTCATTCCACCGGGACCTGAAGACTTGGCTCTTTGAGCTCTCTGGCCCGGGCTGAGAATTTTAACTGGGGTTTTATTCTCAGGGATAATTTAATCTTTTTAATTGTCTTTTAACTTTTGTATTTTGTATTGGTGTGAATTTAAAATGCCCTGTAAACCGCCCTGAGTCCTTCGGGAAAGGGTGGTATATAAATCTAATTAAATTAAATTAAATTAAATTAAAAATAATCTACTTGTGCTTACTTGAGCTTGGACATTGGCATTCTTTAAAGAGCGTTCTTTAACATTCAACAATCCTGGGTAACACACTTGGCTCCATTTTCTCTCTGTTACATTGTCACTTTTATACAGACATTTCTGTTCACAGCTGATCTCACATTTTAGATGCAATGGAAGAATCTTTGGGGGCAGTGCGGTATTTAAAAGGTGAGGATACAGGCTGTGTGGGAAATAGAGGATTACATGATACAGTAGAATCAAGGAAAGAGCAAAGGAAAAGTTGCCTTAACTACATAAGGTAATATTTAGTTAGGGGAAAGGAGTATAAATATGTGTAAACCTTTAAGGACAGAATTTCTTCAGAATTGCAGGTGTGTTTTTTTTGTAACACCTTCAAAATGTGAATATTTACTGCTTAAAGACATACAGCTCAAAATTTCTTTTGTATTGAAAAGCTCAAACTATTTATTCCTGAAAATATGTGAGCTTCTTCAAATTTAGGAAGGTATATCTAATGTAGCGATACAACCTGATGGTCCATGATTTTCAACTCTCCTCCGAAAGTTGCGATGATGAGGATGATGAAGATAACAATAACAATAATAATGATACGTATGTTAAACCGTACTGTGTGGTTGGACACAACTTGTTCAAGATGTATTTATTATTGGGGGAAAGTACGAGGAATTTGGATTTTAAATCCCTTTTTAAAATCAAAAGAAGAGTTCTAAGTAATGGAAGATTAGCTTGGGCAGGGGGATTGAGTTAGAAGATCACTGTACAAGGTCTCTGCCTGGCCTATGTTTCAAAGGATTCCCTACATCATCCCACTTTTTTCTTTTCTTTCAAAGTTACCTCCATAATTACTGTATTACTATTGTTCTGCAGTTCTATATCACTACTGCACACAGTAGTAATGCCTTCTTTCTTCAGGACTGATTCCAGTCAGTGGTGATTGGCAAGGATAAGTGTCAGCTTCAGCCCCTACTAGGCAAGGTGCCACAGGATTTGGTGTTCTTCCCTTATTTAACATCTCCATGAGGCCATTGGGTGAGCTCACCTGTCTTCACGGAGTAGGGGAATCTTCAGTATGTTGATGATACCCAGCTGTATGTCTCGGCCTCTGGTGCAGAGTTCCCCAAACTTTCCAGGTTGGTAGGCCAAAGCAGGTGGGGAGGGGGAAAAGATTTTGTGGGTGGGGCAGGCACATGTGTGTTTGCCCATGTGGGAGCACCTGTGACATTCATGGTGACACTCAAGTGAGTGGGGCCCACAAATGCCCCCAATGCTCAAGGCGCTGCTCGCATGAGTGAAGCTGTGCATGCAGGCACAGATGCACACGCACAGCTGGCCACTCAGTGCCCAGTGGTGATTAGGCCATGGCCCACAGATTGGGGACCCCTGCTCTGCTGAATTAAGTGAATTATTCTGGGTGCCTAGTGGCTGTTAGGGCCTGAATGGGGAACAAGAAGCTTCAGCAAGTGGTTTTGGGTTTGGGGGCTTACTGGTTCTAGAACTATGCCATTTTTGGCACTAAAGGGCATGACACCTTGCCAGACAGATATGGCCAAGGTGATGATTTAAAAGTTGGCCAACTGATGCAATGATGGGAATGAGACAGCAGAGTCTTTGGCTGTTGTCTCTTTAAGAGTCTGTGTAAAAGGGGGAATGTGTTTCCTGCTGTATTTGCTGTTTGCTGGATTCTGCTCAAAGCATGTGTATGTATATTGTTCCTAGTGATACTTGTATAGCCCTGTAGATATAGTAGATAAGCCATCATTTGTTACAAACCACAGTTTGCGGTGGCTGCTCCTGGTTTGTCACACGCGATTGTACTGTGAGTGCTCTGACAAATATAGCATGCAACCCCTGCCTAACTAATTTAACAATTGTTAAAAAAAACCATCTTGACATTTTTCGCTTTCTGAAATTTTATATTATTTTCATAATTTTAAACCTTTTTAGTTTTAAATTCCAATTTTGTTAATTTTATTGATTGTATTGTATAGAATCAGAGCCCTCTCTACCGGAAATGGGCAGTTAAGAAATAATACAAATAAATAAAATCTGGGTTCCTCCTAGACTCATGAGGAGGAAGGCTTTTACATAGCTTTGTGCTGTGCACCAGTTATACTTTTACCTTGATCGGCAGGCTCTGTTCACAGTCACTCAGCCATAGTCACCTCCAGATTGGACTATCATGGTGCATTTTCCCCAGGGGCTGCCCTTGAAGACTATCTGAAAGCTTCAGCTGGTGAAGAATGTATTGATGTCAACAGTTATGTGAAGTCCTTGCACAGCACATATTTATTACACAACCTCTGCTCTGTGAGCTGCATTGAGTACCATTCTGGGCCCAATTCAAGGTGCTGATTTTAAACTTTAAAGCCCTTCATGGAATGGGACTGGGTTATCTAAAGGATTAGTGTAATTCTGTATGCTTTAAAAGTAGAAACTGGTGCTCTCAAAATTGATCCCACTGCAACCAGCATAAAATATATTTTTAAATAAGGTAATGCAGGCATTTCTGGATTTCTTTTTTCACACCTAAGGTGTTGTTTTCCTTTTACAGAATAAAGATGACAGCAATGCACTTGGTATCTTAAGCACTGAGCTAATTTACCAACATGGAGCAATTAACACTTTAAACAAGATTCAGAACTAAACACTTCAGTGTGAAATTCTAAAGCATTATAGAGGTTTAAAATTTGTAACCCATGCGGTTTGATCAAATGAAGATGTTATAGTTGATGAAGAGAACAATGGGGAATAGTTTCGCAAAGAAATTAAATTTATAATGCAGACCTATTTTTATTTAACTGTTGATCTAAATGTAGATTCAACAGCTGCAGTCTGTCTGAAATATGTTTCCCCAAACCATAGCACAGATTATTAGGAATACTGGCAAATTTTGTTTGAATCAACTCTAACAAAAACCTTCGGGAATTCATAAAAGTTACTTTTAAAATGAAGATGACATTCTTCCACAAAATGACCATTGGATTCTCTCTGCTTATATTCCAGATATTATTTTCTTTCCCAATTCCATTTCAATATGCACTCATCTGTCTTCTTCAGCCTGCCACATTTAATGTTGGGCCAACCCAAGGACAAATTCATTCCAGTAAAAATGGAACAAGAAGGGACAATTAAGATCATGATTGCTGGCTGGGGAATTCTGAAGTTGAAGTCTACCTGTCTTAAAGTTTCCAAAGTTGAGAAACCCTGGTCTGGATAGACTGAGATAATCCTTCTTACACCATAAGGAATTTTTAAAGAACTATTACTATGTATACATTCCATACTTGACTTTTCTGTTTTGGATTTTCCTTCAGCTAAGGGAAATAGTTTAACTAAATTGATCAAAATGACTTCCAGTGTCCATATAAAATATCCTTTTATATATACCCCTTCACTTCTACTCTGCTTAAAATGTTCCAAGGCAAGGTAGCAGTCCAGTTGCTATATGGGACAGATTTGGGGATTAGATCAGAAGGTCATTGCTCAATTGGAAATAGCTCAAAAATTTCTAAGGGAATTTCTAAGGGCACACCTCTTATCTTTTTATGGATGGAAATAGGGCTGCCTTGTATCACTATTAGACTACACCTTGCATTGTTGGGGCACTAAGAAACCAGAAAACCATCAAGATTCCCATCTTGCCAAACTCTTTCTCTGTTATACAGTTGGGAATCAATAGACGAAACTTTCGTCACTCATTCTATAAATTTATTTATCAAATTTATGAGGCCATCCATTTCAACAAAAGCAAGGCTGGGGGGCGGGGTGGGTGGGAGGTCTCACAACTGTAGGAGAACCTTTGGAGAACATAGATCTTGGAATTTTTTAAAAAAATAGAGAGAGGCTTTTTGAAAGGGATGCTAACAAAGAGAAGGACAATTGTCCAAATTTTCACTTTAGTATCATTATAAAAGACATAAAAGCTTCTCCTAGTCTCTAGATAACCAGTGTATCACTGAGAAGTGCTTCACCAGCAGACCATGCCTTCTGTGTACCTCAGAGGGAGATTTTGTAAGCTCCCTCTCAAAAAAAGCACACCTCTATCCTTGTAGCGTTGGTCAAGGAGAGGATATTTTCCATTATGTTCCCCACTGCCTCCCTTTACAATAAAATCAGAGCCATACTGTTAGTGACAGATGAACTCAGAGGCTCTAACTTTGAAAATTTGAACTATCTCCTTGCAGGATGCATTTCCAACTGCCACCAACCAAGTTGCTGCTTTTGTTCTGCTGTCATTTCAACTTGGAAAGAAATACTTAAGTTCCTAGTTGTAGCTTTTGCCCTTATTTTCATAACCTTTTGTATCTATTACTTCTAATACTGTTTTCTAATATCACTACATTTGATTGTTATTTTATTGCATTTTATGACATTCCCTAAGTTATCACTTGTGGTTACAAGAAGAAACTTTTTTATGGTATAACTTCTACAAATGCTGAAATGGTTTAGACCCGAAGATATAAATAATTCAACAACCCTCTCTTTGTAAAGTTAAAGATTCCTCTGTTCAGTTGTTTCAGACTCTAGGAGGCGGTGTTCATCTCCATTTTTTTTCAACTGAGGAGGCCAGTGTTTTCCTGTGGACAGCATGACTATACACCAAAGTGCAGGGGATGCCAAAATGGTACCTGTTTATTTATCGACTCATATTTGCATGCTTTCGATTTGCTAGGCGGGCAAGAGCTGGGGCAAACAACAGGAGCTGACTCCATCGCAAGGTGCTCGGGTCTCAAAAATGGGGCATCAGCTTTCCAGCTGACCAGCTTGACATTAACTGTTGAGCAATTGTGCTCTCCTTGTATATATACAAATTAAAAGAAAAATGCTGAGCACGTGGATCTAAAAGTTCAGAATTTGGGCATAAGTAGAACAAATGGGATAAATGTGCATTTTAAATTGGCAATCAGATATCCCTTCAGAACTGGAGACTGTTTTGAAATCACAGCAATGACTCTCAAAAATAGGGGCAGTTTGCTATCTTTATTTTTGTTATTGCTGGACATTTTTCTCCCTTCGTTTCTTTTCATTCTTTTTCCTACACTTCTTCCTTCTCTCTTCCCTGCACCTTTTTCTTCTCGGCACATCTGTTAGTTCTCCTACTACACACAAGTGTTCCCTCTTTGCTATGAACGGTCACCAAATGAATGGTTATAAGAGGACTACTTGTATGCCAATCAGTGGAATTTCTCTTGTGTTATCCTAAAATCCAAGCGGAGAGTATTAAGGCAGTAGAACAAAAGCAGGAGGATTTCTAGATTATGCATGTCAATGTAAAATGCGTTCAAGCCATAAGACAGAGTAGGTAATGCATGCCTCTCTGTTCATTTCTAGTTATTACCAGGTAGGCTATGATTAAACCAATGTATTGTTGTTGACATTTTCACTATTAAGATATCCCATATTTCCATGTAATTTTATGACAGATTTCATTGTCTTTCCTTACGATTCATCTGCCTTTATTGCACATTTCATGTGTATGATTGCAGTACTTAGAGCATCTAATGTAAGAGGCCTTGAATTTTCTTTTTGAGAAGAAAAGCCACATTGAAATACTTAATACTTTAAAATTTCACCAAAGTAAAGCTTTCAGTATGTTTAATGAAAATGTGAAATAGAGTATATTTTCAGGGAAGGGAAGCACGCCAGCTGAATCCTTCCTGTTCATCTATATTTATCTGTAATGATGTTTCCCTGCCATTTTGCCACTCTGTAATTGTTCCAGTGATAGGAAACTTTCCCTCTTCATCTAGTTTATGCTGACTTCTGTTCGCTTCGGGCAAGTTTGCTTGTCACATCATGTTTCGTATTTGTGAATAATTCTCTTCCTTCGTTCGAAGTACCTTGAAAATATTGATAAACTGTGATCATGTCCCCTTCCTCAGGATGACATAAATGCAGCTGTCTTCTTATGCTCAATATCTATATATCTTTTCCCTCACATGATGTTTCTCTATTTTCTCTTTTTTTCAATTTCCAGTATATTTATTGGGCTTCTTAATAATCATTAATTTCAATGTTAACCTCTTCTAAATCAAGATCATTTGGACAGGAGGGATAGAACCTAAGCTGAAACACAGTGGAGAGATATCAGCAAAAAATGCAGGCTTGATTTCATGTAGCTGTGCTTATAAATGTCCTTGGGCTCTGATTCCACCCAAGATCAAATGACCCCTATCTTTTTAGCCTTCCAAATGGCTGTGAAAACCTGGTTCTTCCCCCAAGTATTAAGCTAGGATGGGGGTTAAGCTATGAGGATGCTTAGTATGGCAACTGTAAATAAAGTAATAAATAAAATGTAAGTGTTGCAAAGCTATTATCGATCCATAATTCAAAATATTTATAGAAAATATGGTAAATGGCCAACATTTGCAGTTGTCCCCAATTCTGTCTCCCTCTTTTTGGGGGTATGTTTTTGTGCATGTGTGTACATGTGCACATATATACATGGTTCTAAGTTACTGAAAACATCCATAGATAAAGATCATAAGCTAACTTAGAGTTCAGCATTATCTCTAATATGATTTTATAGAATTCTCTACGTGAAAGATGACCAAAAAAATCTTCATGTTCAAAGATATTACGTAAATTCCATATCACCACCACAAAGTTAATTAAATATGAAACATGATCTTGGGTTCAGAATAGTACTTTTAAGTGTTGAAAAGTTCTTTTAATGCCCCTCCCCCTTGTCCTTTTGTAAGAAATATTTACCAAAACAAAGTTGCTTTTTTGCTCCTCCCTCCAAATGAAGTAGTTAAAAAAACATTTTTTTAAAGAAACCAGAAGACATTGATCAATGAGAGAGTTAAAATGGAAAAGAAGTTCTACACAGCTAGGAAGTCATTTTAGTTTAAAGAATGTGGAAAGGGAAGTGAACAAAAAAAAAAGAAAATGTTTGACGTCTGATGCCGAGATCAGATTTGCTCTCTAACCATCTGAGATAAAAGATGATTAACAGAAGAATAAATAGTCACCTTAGCAGAGAGATGGGTGGCATATATTTAATAAATAAAATTAATAAACAGAAAAAAATAAAGGCATTTCTTCAAGTTCCTATTTATTAGAAGTTATAAATAATGCCATATAGGTCTGACCCGTTGCTTAAATATAACTTTTAATGGACAGTTGAGTTATATCCTGACATATACCAAAAAATCATCTTGTTTTTGCACTCTTGCCCAGCAGTAGCAGGAGATTTATCAGGTCTAGTGAGCTAACAAGAAAGGTTCATGGGCTGACAGAGATAATGACTAAATAATGGCTGCCCCTAACTACAAGTGTTCCCAGTAGCAAGCTTGTAGTCATAAATCACACCACAAATTACTGTATACTGGTTAAAACAGGAGCTTCAGATGAAAAACAATGGGGGTTGATCTGTGCAAAACAGACCTATAAGCTCCATATCCAGCTTCCTGGGTGGGTCATGTGTAGGAGGGGATTCAAGATTCAAGAAAGCATGAACTGGTCTTCAGGGACAATGGGGAGAGCAACCCGGGGAAGATGCTTTAAGGAGAACTATGTGGCAAGGTTTAGCTGGTATTTCCACTTCCCAGAATGCTTCTAATATGCTTCCATTGCCTAGTAAGTCGATCAGTGCAGGACACGGGCCTACCAAAGAGTACTTTGCCCAGGAGATGGCCCTGAGCAAGTGATAGCTTCAGTTTCCTCAACCATGAAACAAATCTCATAACTGCTGCAATACTCTGAAGTATTTTCTGTAACTTAGTGGAGAGGAAAGGAATGAGGAGAGGGAGATTAAACCACCAGAAATGATGCAGCGTATGGACCACTTGCAGTTCAAAATTTACTTTATTGCTTTGACAATCATTTGGTTCAGCTCTTTCAAGGGTCTATGTCGGTCCTTTAAAATAATGGTGCAATCTCTCAACAGCTCTCCTGATGGGTTCGCAACTGCTTCTCAATCTCCCAGTAATTTAGCTCACTCTCCTTTCTACTTAATCCAAGGCATCTTGACAAAATAAGTGAAGAGTGCCTAAAGATCCAGTGAGCACTGTATGGAAATCACAAAATAGCACTTGGCTAAGTTATTTACAAATGCTTAGCAGTGAAGGAGATTGGAAAGATTAAATAAACAAAACACAAACAAACCCGAGAAAGTGAAATTTGTGTAAATGGTGTTGTGCAAAGTGTCTCTCCAGGCTTCAACTGGAGGAGGGGGGGGGAATTTGAGGAGAGCCATTATTCTTGCTCTCAAAAACTAGATTTAATCTTCCAGAGTGGTTGAAGGGAGGGGATGGGAGAAACGAATAATATCCCTGAGAACGATATCATGAAATTTGCTTGTGGAGATTTCGATGTGGAAATGCTATGGGGGTTTGGAAGGCAGGTTTTACTTCTGCTTCACCAGTGATAAGAGATAAACCAATAGTAAAAGGTGTCCCTGTTTTGTAGAAAGGGAGGAATAGTCGCCAGCTCGATAAATGTTGGCCACTATCAAACCATTTTTTTTTTTTGCTAAATGAGTCGATTACTGGCCTTCAGAACATGCAGGATTCTTGATTCAGAGCCTTTCCTCAGCTGATATACCTATGTTACAAACCTGCCCTAGTAATACCTTTTTTCTGGTGTCTCCTAGCGATCTTCAGGCTTCATGAATGATACAAAGGAGAAATTTCCTAATAGTGAGAACAATTAACCAGTAGAACTGCTTGCCTTCAGAAGCTTTGGGTTCTCTATCACTGGAGGCTTTTAAAAAGAAACTTGTCTGAAATGGTATAGGTATAATCTCCTGCTTGAGCAGGGGGTTGGACTAGAAGATCTCCAAGGTCCCTTCCAATTCTGTTGTTCTGTTATTCTGCTTCACTTCATTCTACCCATGATAAGACCTAAGTCATTCCTGTGTTAATCTGACACTTCTAAAGTAGCCCCAAACATTTGCATCTTTGGTGAGGCATGGAAGGGGAAAGTAATGAAATGCTGCAAAAGCTGTGACTTACATACTTATGTCAAAGTTTGGGATGCAAGTATATAAAGGTATAGTGTATTAGATATGAAAGTATTACTACTTAGATGCAATCACTATGGATTGTGGACCTCTGGACTCCAAGATTCACAATATTGGTTAGCTTTTTAAACCATTATCTTGGAGGGAAGTCAGGTAACCGTAATGACCAAAACAGGCAATGCAGGAAAACTAGGAATCTGCAATGTAAAACTTCACACCAAATCAAAAATAGGTAAAGAGCACAGGCTAGTAGTAAGGAAGTCCTCAGATACTCAATCTGTGCCGCTAGCTCTGGAAAAACAAAATGTTTCCTCACTTTGACTATACAAAAGGTAAATAAATCACTAGTCCCCCTCCTCCATATTTTGGGTCATTGGAGGAGAGAAATGTATGTAGTATTTATGATGAGAAGCTTTCCAACTATATCTCTGGCCAACTATTTCTTCAGCATTTATAAGCTTTTTGCAAGCAATGACAAAACTTTGCTACCAGCTAGTGTAACTGTCCATTCATATAGTTCCACAGATGGAGAAACAGTCAACATACATTCTAAACAATACTTGTGTACAGAAAAATATTGTCTTGAGATCAACATTGTAGAGTTCACTACAGTGTGATTACCCCCAAGCTGAGAGAGTGCAGCATTACAAAGATATCAAGTTTGCTTCTGTCTCAAATGAGTTGCAACCAAGCAAGGAAGGAGAGAAAGGGAAACTTACAGATATTCCTCAACTTATGGCCCGGGGATGCTGCAACCTCATAAATAAATGCTGGTTGCCAAGTGTCTAAATTTTGATCATGTGATTATGGAGATGCTATGATGGTTATAAGTGCAAGGACTTTAAAGTGGAAGCCACTTTTTTCAGTGCTGTTGCAATTCAAGTGGTCACTAAATGAATGGTTGTAAGTCAAGGACTACCTGTGCAAAACAGCCAAAATTGCAACTGACCAGGTTCATAGCTAGTTGCAAATGGGCATAAACCCTTGTGTGAAGTTGCCTCTACTGCAACTTTAGCTTTATACTAATTTTCTAAAGGTAAACCTATAGGACCTTTAAAACCTAAAGTTTTAGAAAAATAACCATTTTGATATTTGCTGATATTTCCTTCGAACGGAATGCCTGTACTCTTGAAAGTAATGATAGAATCTTCTTAAATATATAATTACAGTGAATTACCCAGTATGGATATCTCATTTACTTCAATAAAGTCTTTAATTCACCATTACAGTGATATAGGCTATGGAACAGATGCAGGGTTTATTAGCAAATCATTTCGAGAAAAGAACATACCACAAATTGCTAGATTTATTCTTCATTATAACCTATTCTATTATAGCAGAGGCAACGAATTCAGATCACTTGTTTTGAAAAAAAAATTCATGGTGGACCATTTAGCTAAATTCTTTATGCCTAGCTGGGATTCCTGTCAATTAAATGATTTCCCTGACAATCGTGAGTGTTCCAGGTAACAAGACAGAAGCAATACTCAGAATTGCTTGTTGTAGTTGCTTCCCAGGTTTCTTTTTGAAATTCTATTTTTCCTATTTTCTGAAGAGAAATAATAATAAAAAGGATGAATAAAAGTATGACCTGCCCATATTCACTCAAAAATAAATTCCTCAGATTTCAGCGGGACTTCCTTCCACATGTGAGAAGTTCAGTAGCCTCACCATGTTGTGGCTGCTATGTCTATGGAGATTCCCAGTCATCCCATTCCCCACCAATCAGAACTGAAGAAGCTTCTTGTATGAGAAGTAAAATATTTTCAAAGAAAAAAAAAACACCCAAAAATGTCCAGTTGCCTTTTAGAAATGCGCCTTTGGAAGTTTTCTGTGTTTTTCTGCCACCTAATGGTCGTCTGCATTTTTGCAGCTCAAATACCGTAGACCTAGTTTTAGCATTCAGGCTGTGTTAGGGCTTTAGCTATGGACTTTATAATACAGTTTCCGCTAGAAAGACATTTCCACATTCAGTGAATCATATTTAGTTGTCATAATACTTGGAGCATATCTACCTTTGAACATTGCTTGCCTGTTGATAAGCAAATCAGACAATTAGAGGCTACATCTGTGAACAAATTACACCAAATGCCTTTCGTGTGCATTTTTCTTTTATCAACATCCACTCTTGGATAGCCCCCAATTATCAGATCAAAACTTAAATATTGCCAGGAATATTCTATGAAAAGGAGGAACTAATTGTGGACGTCCAAAGTGCAGCCATAATATTTCAAGCAGTAGTAGAGATAAATACCACATAATTGTATATGAATGGAGCCATGAAGCATAGGACCAGCTATTTTATTGGGCAGATCAAAGCAAGTCTTGCCCACATGCTAGCTAGATGTAATAACCCAGTTAGCTTCTCCACATAGGATGGAGGGTATACCTCAACCTATACAATTTGCAGATTGCTTCTTAAATGTTACATACCCAACCCATTAACTTCCCTTGGATATTCCCAGGAATATCAAATGAAACACAACTATTGAGGAATAAATTGGTTGGCAGGAGACATGGCTGCCAGTCAATTCCTATGACAAAGGAGAAAATCACAGGAGAGATTTGCCTGCAGCAAAAGCAGAACTTCCCCAAAGTATTTTGGACCTCAGTAACAAGCATCATGGCTTAATGGCTACTTTTGCATAGTAAGGTCCAAATAAATAGCACAGATGTCACTGATGCTTATTAGAATTCGTTATGGTTGTGATAAGGGAAAAGGCACCCTCGGGGTCAAACCTCTTCAGTTCTGAAGTAACCCACAGCTATGGCTGAACAATGATGGTAAAAATAGGTATGTTGCCATCACCACTCCTTTAGTATAAACCAGTTTCTCCTTTCCACAACCAGGAAAGAACTGAAGGAGAAATTCTCACCCCACATTGGTTTTGGCTAAACAAAATTTTTGCAAATTTCAGCCAGACTGAAGCAGGTCAGAAAGCACCACTGGTCAACTCCAAGCTCCAAACAAAAATGTTTATTACAGGTTCCCCCGAACCCATCCCCCAAAAATGTTTCCACACACTTTCTAAACCCCAAAACACCTAACACCATCTTGATTAACCCCACTTTCAACCTTGCCTAGGATAACCCAACATCTTTCCAACACCCTGACCAAAGACAACTAAAATTCTTCCCACCCAAAAAACCTCACCAAACCTTCCTTTTATTGGCTTTCAGGGATCATGTGACTTTTCTGAGCTCACTAAGCTGGCTTTTGATTTAAAGGGCAACTGCTCCTCATTAAGTGGTAAACGTAATTGCTGGATTCACATCATACATTGAAACAAACTATGCACCTGGTGGGGTCCAGGTAAAATGTTAGGTTCATATATGTTTGGCTAATTGTAGTTCTGTGGGTCATGTGAACTCAGGCACTGAATGTGGCTTTGGAGTGCCTTTCTCCAGTTGGTTGAATCTTATTTTAATAAGCCATCTGCATACACACAACAGTTGCACATCTTAAGCCCCCTAATCTTGTTTGAAGATGCACGTCTATCAAAACAGATCAAAAGAACAAATCAGCACAAGCAGGCATGTTTGAAGTGGAATTGATATTATGGGTAATCCCTTAAAAGCATAACCCTGTAATTCTCCTGGCACTAAATATGCGGAGTTTTTATTATTATTATTCTGATCCTGATCTAGCAGCACCTGAAATGGCGGTTCAAACTCTGCTGCAGTTCCAGGGTCACTGCTTTGAATATTTTACATGAAGGTGTGAATTATTTAATGCTTCTAAAAGTCACATTGGCAAATTGGCTAAGGATGTTTAAATAAATAAATTAATTAAAATGGCTGCTTTTTGAATAGTGCCCCCTTAATGCAGATTGCAGCCAAATGGGACCAAACATATTACTCTAGCTCTGAAAGGTCATTTTTCACCTAGATTATATGAGAAAATAAATCATTTTAAAGCTGTCCTTTGGATGGTTCTTGGCCAGAATGTTTTAGAACCTGCATTAATAGCTGTACTACAGAGGTTGCTAAGATAAGGCTGATTTTAATTTCCAAATGATCTAAAACTGCCACCTTCTGGCCAATCAATGACATTTGCTCTTCAAAAGAAAGAGACATGGTTTTCTACATAATCAACCAATTATATAGCCTGTATATCTCACCTATTGATGATTACAGTGTAAATTCATTACTACTACTACCACTATCACTACTACACCACCATTTTAGACTTTAAGGGAGTATAATTCATCATTCAAAAACAGCATATCTGATTATACTCATCTGGCATATATAATCAGTGAGTTGCAAGGTGATGGAGTAGGAGAGGGAAGGCTCCCATTCAAGCATATCTTCAGCTGTGGAAACTTACTCATTGACCTTGGGCTGCTCCCTTTTCCTTAGCACAGCTTAACTTTCAGGCTCGTTGATGAGATCCGATGGATGAATGATTGCTACGGATGCTGTTTTGAGCTTTGGGTGAAAAGGCAGACTATAAATCAGATCAATAAATCTTCTGTCTCTCTCTTTTTGGAAGGATACATAGACAGTACAACAGGGGTCTTCAAACCTGGCCCTTTTATGACTTGTGGACTTCAACTCCCAGAATTCCTCAGCCAGGCACATAAAAGGTCCAAGTTTGAAGACCCTTGCAGTACAACATCTTTGGGTTTGTTTGTTTTCTTCAAACCTGTCCAGCATGAATACCTTCATCCTGTAGACCAGCCTTCTCTAACCTTCTTTAGAAAGCAATAACCAAGAAGGACTATACTGCATGGGAAATTGAAGCCACTCATTGGAAAATGCCCAGTTTCAGAAAATGTTTTATAGATAAAGAACATAATTCAATACATTTCTACTGGGTAACTTAGCATAGGACTGCAGAAAACTCCTTTGGGAACTCCATCAAGCCTAGTTCCTTTGTCTAATGGGTCTCCATTCTACCTATGCCTTTTCAGCACTCAAATTACTGCATGGATACAGGTCAAATGCCAATTCTTTTCAAAAGATTAATTATTTCATTTCTAACAGATCACTTTTTCTCCTAGAATAGTACATAAGAGCTGAAAATGACTACGGTATACTCCAAAGCAAGAACTTAAGAGATAGTAAGCAGTAGGCAAGGAAAAGGTTATGTGAGTCTGTCTGACCTGAGTGTAGGTGGGTCCAACCTTAACAATTTTAAGATTTGTGGACTTCAGTTTCCAAAATGGCTGGCAGCAGAATTCTGGGAGTTGAATCCACATGTTTTAAAGTTGCCAAAGTGTAAGGTATCTTATGTGTACACATAATGGAGAAAATTTATGTAGAGAAAATGGCATTTAACGAGCATGCATTCTATTTATACATTTTATTTGCAGGAAATAGAGGAATTTCTGAATGTGGAAATGCCCTTTGAGCCAGGCTTTTGGAGGAACTGTAAGTCATAAGAAAACTGGCTGAAAATTAAATCATAAGATTTTGACAATACTTTAATAAAGTATCTAGAATTTATAACTTGAAAGATCTATTAGATGGCCTCATTTATAGTTTCTTATCAGAAATCCAATGAGCCAACTCATTTTGGAAATTGGGGTTGTTTTGCTTTTTCTAAGTCAACGTCTGGTAGTTTTATTTAGCTATCATTCATAGTTAAAGAGGTTCTGACTTCCAGTGGGGACAATGGCAATTTAATCAACTCTGAAGAGAGATGGCATCACAGATTGTTTTGCCTCCTATTACTCAAGGAGGAGAGCACATTGTTGCTCAAGATTTAAGGAAGAAACCTGAAATAAAATAGTCTTTCTTTGGATTGTGATTCCTTGTAAGCAAGTTTCAGAAAAGGGGATTTCTCCGATCAGCTGGTGAGTTGAACATCGGGAAGGCAAGGTCTTCCATTAAGTTCACAGCTAGGATACAGGCTATATTTATGTACACTTAAACAGGTCGTCCTCATTTCTAATGCATGTTTTGGTTATAATTTCTTCTCTTTGGGGATTTTTATTATTTTTGCAATTATAACATTCAGAAACCTCTGAGAACCGATTTTTGCTTGCCTCAGAAAAAAGTTGAGAACCGAAATGTTTAAATGGAAAGACAGAAAACTTCTGTTTTTGAAAAGTGAATTTTAAAAAAACCTCTTGTATGGAAAACGATGAAACAAACAAACAAATCCTTGAAAGTCAATTACCAGAGCACAAGATGGCTACCTTAAAGGAAATATTTGATCTGTGTAAAGTGCTGGAACTATTTGGTTCTTTACTGAAACCAGAAGTTACTGATGAAGATGAACAAATCCCTCTGGAGGCACTTGAGATGGATTTACAAATATAATTGGATGATCACTTAAAAAACTGAAAAAGGCTTGTGGATTATCCTTTCAAGTTGAAATGTAAGAGATTTATTGGTGTTAGTTCCTGAAAACTACAAGTGGACTTGAAAGATAAGAGCTTCAACAGGAGAGGAAATGATACTAGAAGAAAACAGAACCAGAATTTTATTTATGGGAGTAAGGATGGTAAAAAGAGAGAGAGGAAGGGAGGGAGAGAGAGAGAAAGAAAGAAAGAGAAAGAGAGAGACAGAAAGAGACAAAAAGAAAGA